>NW_014569809.1:111758-169434 GCF_001313835.1 Polistes canadensis
TTACAATTGTGATTGGTCGAAATTTGTTTCTTTCGTTCTACCGTGTTCCGCGTTCCGTTCCTACAATGTATCTATGCACTTTTAAATGTATATTCATCCCCATCCACGCAATGCCGGCAAGAGTACTTGTAAACAGAATTAGCAATAGGCCAATCAGCTGATCGTGTCGACCGCAACGGCCGCTGCTATTGATCCGCGAGGAGGAGGCTTCCCTTACTTCGTCGAAGAAGAAAAGCTAGCTTTCCTTTCCACGCGATCCGCATAGTTTCTTCCCTTTCTTCTACCAATTTCTTTTATCCCTCCCCTCCCCTCCCCATCCCACCCCTTTCATCCCCTTTCTTTCTTTCTCTCTCTTTCTCTCTCTGATTTCACCCTTTTGTCGAGGGTTGCTACGACACGTGTTATATACATACGATCCGTATTTAAATATAATATCATACTCGAAAACTCGTAAGATCGAATAGAATATAATAAGAATAATAATGAAAGAAAATATATGTAATGGAAAAAAAAGAAAAAACAGAAAAGAAAAGGAAATAAAAGCATTCGAGAAGAAGTGTTCTCACTATTTTCGATATATCCGAGCTACTTTAAATTATTCATTACAAATTCTAAACTCGAATCTTAAATGTGTACGAATTGAAAAATTCGAGTATTTTTTATATACGGATCATTCAAATGCATTTAAAACTTTTCTTTCCCCCCATTTGGTTTCTGTTAAATCGTTTGATGCATCAATAATATCTCGATGATCATGCAGTACGTTTATTGCTGTTAATTAGAAAAAATATATTCACGATTGTCTATCATACATGAATAATAATTAATTAAGAGAGTTGCAGTCTTCCAATTCGAATAGATTTTGTTATTTGTTTTCAAATATCGAGCTTAAAACAATTCTAATAATGTAGTAAGTAATCATAAAACATCTTGCTACCTCAATCATAATATCATAAATATTAATACGTTTTTGTATATTTTCATCATCGTGTTCTCATGCATAAAGCGCGTAAATGACCACCCCCACCACCACCACCACCACACGCAGATAATAACTGTTTTAATCAAACATTTTTGATCGTTTGTTTTCCTCATTGATCATTCGCAAACAAAACATGTGTTCCATTAGTACTTACATTACGAATACCTCAAATCGCGAATTACGAATTGTTCATAAATAAAATCCCGAATCATTTTGACCCACATTTTAATATAAGTAATTTTTATACTTTTAATGTATCTGAATTATATCCTCACACACACACACACACATATATACAGCATATAATAAATCCTCTTTAATGGAGTTAATAAAAATTGACGACGCGTTTATGTCGGTGTTTACGTTGAAACGTATAAAAACGTATCCGCGTTACGATCCGTGAGATAATAATCAGCAATGGTCAAGCCAAAATGAACCCGGCATTCCTCGTACGCGAAAGATTGAAACAAAGATTTCAAGATTCTAGCGATATTTAAATACCCCTAATCTCGAGCAAGTATTTTCTCTCCCTCTATTCTTCATCCAACACACAAGATGTATTTTTAACTTTTACATTTCCGTGAGGAATACATCTACACCCGATACAAATGATATAAATACACGTGCACGCACAACATACATACACACACACGCGCGCGCGCATATACACACGGTAGCAGACAGTAGCTACTCCAAAACACGCAATCATACATCCACCAAACGTAAACCACTTTTGTTACTCACCCAGGCTCTGCTTTGGTGATCCAAAGCGAATGCTAAAAAACTGCTACGCACTGCATCTTACACCAGTATTTGCGTGAAATTCGCGTTAAATTCGATGAGAAAAATATGAGAACTATATTAATTGGGCAAAGGTGTAATACACGACCGGTTTAATATTCTGAGCAACACCCGAAACTGAAAGAACGGATTAAACCAACTAGAGGGTTAAAAACACCGATAAACAAAGGGCTACGTTTGTGACGAACGTAGCGGCTAAATTTCTCTCTCTCTCTCTCTCTCTCTCTCTCCCTTTCTCTATCTATCTTTATCTCTCTCTTTCTTTCTCTATCTATATCTATTTTTCTTTCTCTTTCTAACTTGCTGTCTTCGATAAGACTAACGAACGAACGGACGGAAATAGACGAGGATGAACGAGCGGAAATACGAAGACGTTTCTTGAAAGACCGAATGAGATTATTTAGATGAAGGAGGAAGTTACACAAGAAAGAAAGTATTAGAGAGAGAGAGTGACATAGAGAGTGAAGAGAGGGAGGAAAATAACGCTTAATAATGTCGAGAGAAACGAAGGGAGAGAAAACTATAGACGAGACGAAAAGCCGTCGAGGCCACACCGAACGCGACGCTGATATGCGTTTTCTTCGCCGTTGCTTCCCTGTCTCCTACCCCCTTCTCATTCTCTCTCTTTCTACCCCCTTCTCTAACATGCTCTCTTCTTCTATCTCCTTCTATTATTCTCTCTTTCTCTCACTCTCTCTCTCTCTCTCTTACTCTCCCCCCATTTCCTATCTCTTTTCTCTACCCTCTCGCTTGCTTTTATCTCTCCCCTCTTCACCAAACGAGGGTGAGTTTCCCTTTAACTAACGCGCATGCGCACGAAACAACCAACCCTTCTTTTGACTGGTACGATTAGTCGACTAGCAAAGCAATATAAGAACTATATGATTAGCGTTCACGAACTCCTATTCTATCTTTCGTTTTTCTCTTATTTTGTTTTATTTTTTGTTTTTATTTTTTATTATAAATTAAGGTTCATTCTTGTATTCGTTTATTCCGACGACAAGAAGTATGCATTTTCCAAACATCAACGCCCAGCAATTTGTTTTTATCGAAATAAGACAAATAATGACCTTTCGCGTATGTTTTTTTTTAAATGAACAATTACTTTTTATACGACGTTAACTATTAAATTAGATAGGATTTAATAATAGCTCGTGGTATTATATCTCATTTTACATTTGTGGATAATGCAGACTTCTGTATAGTCATGATCATGCGTCGGTAAGAAGAATAACTTCTTTACCATCGTAACAATCATGCATCGGTAAGTAGAATTACTTCTTTACCATCGTAACAATCATACGTCGGTAAAGAATATATCTTCCTTACATAATATATCTCCTTCCAAATAAACTTATAAAAATTGAAGGCGCTAAAAGATTATCAACAGAGTGGTTAAAATGCAGAAAGAAAAAAAACAAATATAATTTATATATCTCCTTGTAAAAAAATATATTTATAATGTCAGACGAATCCGAATACGATATAGAGCCTGAAGTATTTGACGTTTACAAAAGAAAATATCAAATGTTGTTGGATAGATGTGAAATATTGCAACAGGTTAATATATTGTTTTTCAACGTGTCATGTTTTTTTTTTTAAGTATTTACATAAAACATTTTATTTATTTATTATTATATATTAACTCGTGTTGTAGGAAAACGAAAGATTGGTTTTTCGTATTCAGAAAATAAGGAAACTACTTAAACGAACAAGAAAGGAAAAAAAGTTAGTGCTATAGGTTAAGTTGCATGCCTAAACAATTCTTAATCTAATTAATAATAAAAACAACATATATATCTATATATACGTTTTACAAATACACAGATTCTTAATCGATCGACTGGATCAGCATGGAGATCGGTGGAGGGAAGCACCTATGGGTGTTCTAGAAGAGAACAGTGTGTTTCAATCAACTATGAAACAAGAGAAAGGAACTAAAGTTGCACCAAATAATTCTAAAGAAGATAAACCAAAAAAAGCAACGAAGCGGAAAGGTACTAAGGCAGATCCCAATGCACCCAAACGACCTGCGAATCCCTTCTTTCAATTTTGCCAAGAACAAAGACCTCGTGTAATGGAAAGGTTGGCTGGTGATCCTGAGCCAAGTAAACAGGAACTAACTAGACAATTGGCGACTACATGGAAATCCCTTAGTTCTGAAGATAAAAAGGTATCCTTGTTAAAACTCTTCTTAATTTTCCTCTCTATATATTCTTTATGATGTCTATAATAATATTTTTATAGGTGTATTATGATATGTACGAACGTTCCAAAGAGAAGTATGTTGCAGAAATGCAAATTTATAATAAAAAAACAGAAGATCCGCCGAGTCAAATGTCTTTAAATAAAACGTAGTGATTACTTTAATTAATTTCTACTCTCTGTATATATATATATAAATATATATGTATTATCTTTAATTGTACGTTTGTATTTACGATCATATGTAATTGTATAGCATAATAGATATTCTATATAAAAACGCAAATCCCTTGTTTGCCTCTTCTTTTCCTTAATAAATATAACCCACATATTTTTATTTATATTAGATTATTGGAAGTAATATAAGAGAACACAATATTTTAGAAAATAAATTATGCCTTAAAACTGTCCTTCTTTTGACGTAGAAATGCCATCGTCTTTATGGGATCATTTTGTTTAGCATGTTCCATAACGGATTGTTCGTGGACGCGCATAAACGGATTTGTAAGTTTCTCGTTTTCTATTGTGCTCGGTATAGTCGGAGTATTCTTTCCACGCTGTAAATTAGCCCATTCGATTTTCTGACGAATAGCTTCATTATTTGGTTCAACGTGAATACCAAATTTCAAATTATTAGCAGTATATTCATGTCCACAATATACCTTCTACAATATACATATATATATATCATTCCTATTATACTATAAATTGTATATTTTTCTTGACAAGATAATAACAATCATCTCACCGTTTCATCCGGTAGTTTACCCAAAACTTCGATAAGTGCTTTATACATTTGTTCAGCAGTACCCTCAAAGAATCTACCACAGCCACCCACAAATAATGTGTCACCTAATCGAAAATTAAGCTATCAGTAGATTTACATGAAAATGCATATATTCTATCTAAATTATTTTACCAGTAAATACAGCTGGAGTATCTCCCTCTCCTGTAACGTAATAACAAATATGTCCAGTCGTGTGACATGGTGTTGCAAGACATCGAACGTTTAAACTTCCAATATTAAAAGTATCATTGTGTTGTACTTTGCAATTAAGTCCTCCCACTCTATCATCTCCGCCATATACTTGCAAATTATCAAACTTTTTCACCATTTTATCGTTGCCTCCTGCATGATCCCAATGATGATGCGTCGTTAAAATTTTAGTAAGATTGACATTATTTTGTTTAACTGCTAAATCAACTGCATCTGGATCAACAGGATCTACTATGGCAGCATCTTTGGATTTCTCATCGATAATCTTACAAACAATCATAAATCTTTAATTAGATAGAAGACTATTAATATCTAGCAATAATTATTCCCTTGCACTATAATGATGCATGAGACTTTGATATTAAAATACTAATGGAAAATACGAGTTCTCTATTAGAGGTGAATATTCTTTTACATAAGAATCTTATTTGCAAATATGGCATACAACTTCACATAAATCATAGTGCAAGGGGTAATAAAACAAATTAATTTACATACGAGATACATGTAATTATCTTGAAGAGCAGATAATATTTGGATCTTCATTTCGGGTTGTTCTATTAACACTGAGTTACTATGCGAACCACGAAAACCATTTGTGGTAATACTTCGTGCTAACAATATAGAACAAAATTTCTATTACTCTTTTTGAATGCTTTATTAAATAAATTAATAATTATTTACTAAGAAAAGATACCAAGCGTGAGCTAAATATTTCCCAGCACCAAAAATTTATTATGTGCTACATGTATTGTAGATACTCAGCTCAAAAAGTTGTTGATATATATAGATATAAATATTAATATAGATAACTGTTGTTATAAGACGATGTCATATAAAATATAAACTATAAAAAAGCCATAATTATCTACAAGCAGATTAATAGAGATTAGAAAGAAATTATGTTTGAATTTATTTCTAAGATAATAACACAAGTATAGAAATGAGATACCCAATGAAATGCAATTGTAATTAATCATTTAATCATGCAATTATTGATAAGAAAATATTATTGGACAAAGAGTTAAAATAATAAAGCGTTGCAATATGTAAAGATCAAAAATGCAATACCCTTGAAGTACAAGGAAACGAGTTGATTTTCTAGCCAAGTGGGACACGCACGAAGTAACATTTCTTTTATTTCTTATTAATTATTTATTTCTTTTTCTTTTTTTTAACTATCAATTTATCAATAATTTTTAAACAAACACACAAAAGCTCTTAAATGCGATTAATTAAAAGCAAGGAACTCGATGTAGAAGTAAGGTTATGTACTTGCCTGATAAGAATGAGTGCAGTTACTAAAAGTCAGCTGATCGAAACAGAAGAAAAATGCATACAATACCGGCATTATTCTTCATTTAGGTTAGACTCTTGGTACAAAAAAAAAATAGATAGCTAATAAAATATAACTGATAAATATACAAATTATTTATAATGTCTGAATGTAGTTCGAAAGATGTTATAACCATAGATGACGATGATGATAATGAAGGTACATTCTTTTCATATTTTTTCTTCATTTATTTTGTTAATGTTATTGCTATAAATGCTACTAACGATTTAAACAATATGCATACATGGTATCTCAGTATTTTCTTTAAAATGTTACTGACATATACTATATAAGTAAAAATAAGACACCCTGCATATATATACGTGGTAGGGTTGAAAAGTTTTGAGAGATTTTCTTTTTTTAATGTATAAAATAATAATTTTTTTTGTTGAAGCTCAAAACTTTTCAACCCACCCTTGTATATTGTTTGTCTCTCTATCTGCATCATTGATGTCTTATCTTTTATGTTATTTTACAGTTACTGAAAAAGACGAGATAGCTGCTATCGATTACGAATTGCGACAAATAGAAACAGAATTGCAAAAACTAGAAGACCGTAAGAAAATATTAATTCAACGTAAACAAAAATTGCAAGATGATGCAATTTTGAAAAAAAGCTTGTCCCTATCGAGAAATAATTGGGGAGGCGAAAACTTTAAATGGTCAAAAAATTTGAGGAAAGCATTACAAGATGTTTTTAAAGTTAAAGACATGAGACCGTTACAATTGCCGACCATGAATGCAGTTTTATCTAATGAAGATGTTATTTTAATTATGCCTACAGGCGGTGGCAAAAGCTTGTGTTACCAATTGCCAGCTGTAATTAGTAAAGGCATCACTATAGTAGTTTCTCCTTTGCTATCATTAATGGAGGATCAATTACATGGATTGAGCAAACTTAACATAAAAGCTTTAATGTTGCATGCAAAGGCAAATAAAGAAAATATTAAGACCATAATGAATTCTATGATAGATACAAAATCGGATCTTAAATTAATTTATGTTACCCCGGAATACATGGCCAAGTCTAATCGTTTTATGAGCAAGTTACAAAAGGCGTACGAATTAAAAAGATTAGATCGTTTTGCAATAGATGAAGTGCATTGTTGCAGTCAATGGGGACATGATTTTAGAACGGACTATAAGTTTCTTGGAATTTTAAAATCTATGTTTCCAGGTATACCAATTCTTGGTCTTACTGCAACAGCTCCTGCTAAAATTATTTTAGATGTACAAAAAATGTTGGACATTCAAGGATGCCTAGTTTTGAGAGCTCCATTTAACAGACCGAATTTATATTATGAAGTACGTCGGAAGCCAGCAGATAAGGACACCTGTCTCGCGATGATAGAAAATTTATTAAAAAATAGGTTTAAGGATAAATCTGGTATAATTTATACGACTACTATTAAAGATGCTGAGCAATTAACTACGGATTTACGTGGTTTGCAATTAAAAGTAGGATGCTATCATGCGATGTTAGAAGCAGATTATAGATCCGAGGTATACGCCAAATGGATATCTGGTAAATATCAAGCTGTGATAGCTACTATCGCATTTGGATTGGGCATAGATAAACCAGATGTTAGGTTTATTATACACCATTGTATTTCTAAATCTATGGAAAATTTTTATCAAGAAAGTGGAAGAGCTGGTAGAGATGGTAAAAAATCAGCATGTATCGTCTTCTTTAGATTACCAGACGTGTTTAAATTGAGTACCATGGTGTTTCAAGACAAAGTTGGTTTACAGAATTTATATAAAATGTTAGAATATTGTTTGGATCAAAATTCGTGTAGACGTAACCTGATAGCTAAACATTTTGAAGAAAATTGGGAAACCAAGGATTGCGCTCAAATGTGCGATCATTGTCGGAAACCAAAGGAAAAGAAGGAATTAAACGTAGCACCTTATTGTAGACATTTGTACGAAATAATTACTAACGCAATTCAAAGCGAGACAAGATTAACGTCATTAAAGTTAATAGACGCCTGGTTTGGTAAAGGAGCATCTTTATTAAGAGTTGCCAAAGTGCCTATTCCACCATTTTCTAGAGAAACTGCAGAAGCTATAACAGGACATTTATTAATAAACGGCTACCTGCAAGAAGACTTCCATTTCTCTGCATACTCTACTATATCTTATTTGAAACGTGGACCTAAATGTGGATTAGTTTCAAACAAAGACTATAAAATAATGTTTAATTACGAAACGTATTAGTATATGAATTTAGATACGGCGAACTGTGTAAAAAGTATTTTACACAAAATCTACTAAACCGACCACCTTTAATTGTATTCCATTTATTGACCAATAACAACGAATGCAATGATATTATTTAAAGTAATATACTAAAATTCATTGTTCGGTAATCCGATATAACTATTGAGTCATGCATTCGATGTTATTCAATAATATAAAAGAGAGAAAAAAGACAAATAATATCGATTGGTTAGAGGAATGAGAAGGAAGATAAAGTTTAAGAGAAAAATTCATATACACTATTGAGATAGAGAGACAAATATAGACTCTCTCTAGGGAAATTGAAACCAAAGAGGAGACCAACAGTTTAAGAGAGTGGAGGATAGAAAGAAGAAAAGAGGGAAACGAAACGAACGAGTGGGCAAAGCTCGAAGATCAATAAAAAGAGTAAGCGGAGATGCAACGTGAACGGTATGTCGGTAGCTCGGGTAGTAGGGCAAAAAGCACGCAGGTTTCGCGATCAAATGGAAATATTGATCCTGAGTAAGAGAGAGAAAGAGAGAGATAGAGAGAAAGAGAGAAGGAAGGAAGAAGCAGCGCGAACCTTAGCATGTGGCTAAACACGTTTTACGTTCCGTTACAAAAACGATCGTTTTCTGTTTTTAATTCGACTAAGAACGAGTCAATGCATTTTTTTATTTTCTATTTATTATTTTATACAAGATTTTGATAGAAGACCACACGAAGGCGTCGCGTAGCTGAGTAGAATTCATGAACAAGAAGTGATGCTTAAAGTACGTATGACGTGTGTTATGTTTTTAATTTTTCGACAATCTACAGTGATCATCTTCCTTTTTTCTCTCTCTCTCGTCTTTTGACCCTAATTCTCGTATCTCTTTATTCGTATATTATTAAACAACATTGATCTCCTCTCTGCATATACACTACTGGTTAAAAGTTTGGAATTTTTTGTGTAAATTGGCTAGAAAAATTGATTTGTCAACAAAACTTAACAGTACTATATTTTATACTATCGTTATTTTTAATAATACCTTTCAAAATAATTAACTTTACGAAGTTTTTCGATTGAATATTTTTCTATGCTTCTTGTAGAGATATATATGTTGGCAAACATGTTCTAGTAAAAAAAGTTCATTCCAAGTATTGCATTAAACTGTATACAAGAATAATTGTGGACATTAGAAAATGCTGAAATATTTATATACAGTAAATAATACCTAACTTTTAACCAATAGTGTATACGTGACATGTTTTCATAATTGCATCAGTATTTTTTTATAATTAAATTTATAGATTTTTATTTTACATAAATGGTGTCCTATATGGAAGACCTTAACTTGTGATTTTGTTATTTTAAGATATTCTTTTTGTTATTGATATTATTCTCTGTAAGCAACCAGGAACCTTTGACCTGGACATGCATAATTCGTCGTTTACGATCGAACGTGAACTCTCGTCGAGGAAACATATTTCTAAATGAAATATAAGATTTTTTCGGATTAACTTTTTTGCATACACGTTTTGTTAAAAATATTTTTCGTTTATTTTTTTGTTAACGAACAATTGTTGCATCGATTGCGCATTTTTTGTTTTTTTAATACCTGATTATTTTATAGGTAATTTTATATGTATTGATTAAAAATCAAATAGATTTTTAATAAAAATAAAATTAATAATAATAATTGTCGCGAATGCAATATTTTATTTTTACCTGTATATGCAATCGGAATGTGCATCTCCAAAACTTTTCTCGAACCACGAACCACGTCATAAATAATTTTTCCGATACGCGTAAATATAATCTATATTGTTTCTAATTTACTAACATAACAAACACATTATTATTATTTATTTAATAACTAAGAAAAAAAATGTCTTTTGATAAAAGTGCATTCTATTGCAACTCATTTGAAATCTCTCGATTGCGCAACTGGCGTGATTAATAATTAAAAAATATATATCGAAACGACATTATCAATTAATTAAATTATTATCTGAAATTATTTTCCAACTTTTTACTTTTTATATCAACGTGAACTCGCGATCGAAAATGCATTGATTTTTTTCTTAAATTTATTTAATACAATTTAAAAAAAGTTCGTTCGATTTGATCAAAGTGAACATCGAAATGATTAATTACAATTGGTCAGGTTAATCGATCGTCGTCCAATCACCGTACGAGGATAATGCATTCATTTTGAATTTCGATAAATCGAAATGCGTGTTCATCATTTTTACAAATTTGAAATAAAATTGAAGCAACGTAATTAAATAATTGAAATCATGAATACTTGGTAAACATAGCAATTTATTCTAGAGACGGAAGTTAGAACGTTGCATAATGGATCGAGGTCAACGTGTGTCAGGCTTTTTATCGTACCGGAAAGTGGCCCATTTAGAAATCACGGACACCCCGCGGTTCTTCCTAGTTCTCAGAGCGCATGGCGCGAATCGAGAAACTCGCCACCTTCCTTTCATTTCGTTTTCTTGCATCGACACCTCAACCGAGAGCTTCATTTAAATATATACATAACATCTTTGATATTTTTCAGAATTGACGAGTATTTCCATTAGAAAACAAAACAAAGATCGTTTATCAAATAAAACCAGTCATTCTCAAAAACTTTGACAACTTTACGCAAGTCGAAACGTCAAATAAAAACGTTCGAAATAATTAAGGGTGCAGAAAAAAGAAAAACAATTAGAATGCATCTTTATCGGATGGATTATCAAAAGACTGTTTTTTTGTGTCACATTAATTGTGAACATATTACAAATATTACTAACTGTGATTCTATCGTGAATGAAAAATAAAAAAAACAATAAATCATAAGGCTTGGAAAAAGGGTGAAAAAGAAAAGGGGGTGAGAAAATCGAAAAAAGAAACTTAGGAAGTCCATGATACGAAACGAGGGAGGTTTGTTAAAAGACGAAGATGCCGCTTCCGAGTATTCTAAGGAAAGCGAGCAGTTACATCCTCGGCGACGGCAGCCAGGATGAACGTCGTACTATTTATCAGGATGGTGAGGCATTGTTTTGCAAGAACAATGTCTGCGTACATCCGCCAACTGTGACGCGTCAGAATTCTGACGTGGTGCATCACCCTGGATACATGACCATAACCTGTAAGTTTAATAAAAATTCTGACGTGCCAACTTTGCATCTTAGTTGGATACCTAATTCTACTTTACGCAAACATCCAACTACTTTGGAGAGTTTGAATGTAAGGAAGTTGGAAAGTATTGTGACTCATCGTGACTCTGAAATCGGTGAGTCTTGTCATGTAAAGATTCCAGAGTTGGGAGAGAAACGTTATGAGAGCAGTTGCGAGAAAGAAACTCTAGAAGAGAGAGTCGACATTTGTCTGGAAGCCAAAGAACCTATTAGATGTGGTGATTGCGAACGAGTATGTTCTGGAGGATTTTCTACTGGGATACGTATTACAGAGGAAGACAATTTTTCTCAGGATATTGGGGAGTTTCGAAATAAGAAAAAAACTATTCAATGTAGGAACTTAGTCAATGGGGAGGCTAAAGGGAATATCTGTGATGCTTCAGGAGTCATTAGAAAGGAGAGAGATCATATGGTCAATCGTTTTCATTCTGAATCCATGAATGATGCAGAAAAATCTAAGGATACTCCTGAGAACAATTGTAAGAATGTGGAAGAGGATCGAATACATTTATGTTATGACAAGAGTCGTAGTATGTCCCTGACTTCTACTTGCAGTCTTTCGATATCTACACATACAGATGGTATGTAATTAAATGGAACCTTTTATTGAATTATTTCTTATTAATCATTTTTATATCTTTTTTTCCCAACAGAAGAAATACCTTCATGGATGAGGTCACCTGAACTTCTAGCACTACAACACAATCTTACATTTCCTGAAAGCGCTACTGCCTCTCCTGTTACATTGAGAAGAGCTCATCGATGTAGAAGATTTTCTGTTGATCTTAGCGAAATGCGATCGTTGAGGTTGTTCTTTGCAGATCCAGCTTGTACCTGTGGACAATTGGTAGTTGCAAGCAGAGAAAGCCAATACAAGATTTTACATTTTCATCATGGTGGATTGGATCGGCTTGCTGCTACTTTGCACCAATGGCATCAATTACTTTATCCTAGATTGGATGCTGATACAGAAGAAACTCTTCCTTACAAGTATATTACAATATTATTAAAAAGTTATATTATTTTAATGTTCATTACTCTAATTCATTTACAATGCAGGCATTTTATGGTTTGCCGACCCGAAGTGAGCCGTGACGAATTGCATCCTGAAGAAGGACAAGTTCCAATGATCACGTCTTTGGCATGGAAAGATTTGTTAAATGAAAAGGGACAAGTAGAAGATGATTTGGCTCTTCGTAAAGGAATATTTTTTGGAGGATTAGAGCCAGCATTAAGAAAAATTGTTTGGCCCTTCCTCTTACATTGTTATTCTTATCAAAGCGCTTACGAAGATAGAGAACAAATCGATGCCCTTAGGAGACAAGAATACGAGGATATTCAAAAACGTAGATTGAACATGAATCCTGAACAGGCAGAACGTTTCTGGCGAAATGTAGTTTGTATTGTGGAAAAGGATGTTGTACGAACGGATAGAGGAAATCCGTATTACGCTGGCGAGGATAATCCAAATATCGAAGTTATGAAGTAAAAAGCTACCCTGATAATTACAATTATTATTACCATCACATAAAAATATTTTTTAAATTAATGATTATCTAATTTTTAGAAATATTTTACTAAATTACGCGGTTTACAATCCCCGATTGGGATACACACAAGGAATGTCTGATTTATTGGCTCCATTATTGGCGGAACTTAATTCAGAAATTGATGCCTTTTGGTGTTTTGCTGGATTGATGCAAAGATCGGTAGCAGTTTGTACACCTACTGATGTAGATATGGATAGAAATTTGTGCTATCTACGAGAATTAATTAGAATTATGGTACCGGATTTCTATACACATCTACAAAAACATACTGATGCCTTAGAATTACTGTTTTGTCACAGATGGATCCTCTTGTAAGTATAATAATTAAAGCAATAATGACTCGACAAAATTGTTATGTGTAACTAAATGAAATGTTTTTTTTCCTATTCTGATAACAGGTGTTTAAAACGTGAATTTTCAACGGAAGTCGCTCTAGTCATGTGGGAAGCTTGCTGGGTCAATTATTTGACGGATCATTTTCATTTATTCCTTTGTTTAGCCATAATGTGCGTTTACGCCGAGGATGTAATAGCGAAAGATCTTAGAACCGATGAAATGCTATTGCATTTTAGTTTGCTCGCTATGTACATGGATGGAAATTTGATATTAAGAAAGGCACGCGGTCTTCTTTATAATTTTCGTCAGCTCGTACGTTTACCTTGCACGCTCGCTGGACTTTGTCGTCAGTGTGGTCCAGGGATGTGGGACAGCAGTCACGATCCGGTAATCGAGTGTATAGGTCACGAAGATGCACCATGCCCTTATTTGGATAACTATGACTAACGACCTAATTTATCTAACAATTACATACTATAATTAATTATACATACTGCTAATTTATTTACAACCGGATTTAATGAAAGTAAATTTCTCTCTTAAAAAAAAAGAAAAAAAAAGAAACGAAGCCAAAGATATCGAATGCATCTCCGGTTTGTACAAAATTAAATCTGCCTCTGAATGTTTTCAATATCGGATATTTTCGATTATGGTATAAAATGATGGTCCATATAATATATGCATTCGATAAATTACATCTAATATCAATTTTAGTCTAATCTGATCGAAAAATACACATATCTATGAAAAGAACAAGATAAAAATTAATTAAAAAAAATAATATATGATTTTTGATAAGAACGGCCAACAATTCAAATTAAAAAATGAACAAGTTTAGTAGTGATATAGACAATGATATACAGCTTTTTAGAGTGTTCACATTGCGAATCTATATACAGAATATTTCTTAACACATAGGACCCACTTCATCGATGGATAAAAGACACTAGAATAGAAAATGTTCATGTGAACATATTTGGTCATTTAAAAAAGTTAAAGCTACTAGAATAATAAAAATTGCAATTGCCAAGAACATTGAACATGTTGAATATTTTAACACTTTGTAGAGTCTTGTGACAACTGTTTTAGCTGTACAAATGGGTCATATATTTATATGAATTATTTTTATTGTTTTGATATGATACTCTGTTCACCGATGAATTAAATTCCAAGTATTACAAAATATTTTATATGCATACAAATAATATAATATCACAGCAAATGATACAATTAGACATCTTAAATGATATTGTTCGTCGATATATAAAACAGAGAATATCAACGACGTATATGTATATATATATAACAATGATTTTTGAGTGCAATGATATATCTAGTTCTTGCGATTTAGAAAAAAATTTCACGAAAATATTTAGACTTTCTGCACACATACCTTTTAGTACAATCGAAGACTGATAATCGAAAAGGATGATGAAGAGGACGACGATAATCATCCTAGTCTTAAAGTTCAGAATTAACTAGAAAGAAACTGTTTAGGTGATATATACGAGTTTCGTTTTATGACGAGATTTAATAAATAGGTCGATTATCAATTTTTAACGAAGGACACGAGCAAACCAAAGAAAATAAAAAAGTTTTCGAGTGTACAGAAAAAAATCAACGAGAGGAATCAAAGATGTCTTTTTAGAGCCGCGTGAAACAAAAATTAAGAAGAAAAAATATCTCATATATATATACAAGTACAACGTAATCTATTTTAAAATTCTTTTAAAAATCATCATTTCACACGATATACGTATATATTACAATTAAGGAAATTTTCATCTACTTGCCATTACTTACGAGTGACTGTACTGTTTATATAAGTTATATATTTAATGGGAGTTTTCTTATTTGTTTTTTCTTCTTCTAATACAATGTCTGTGTTCTCGTATCGTATAAGAAATTTGTTCATGCCTCATCGGCTGTGAATTAATATATATATATATATATCTCAATGCGACGTAATTATTTTTCTTTTATTTCTGTTATGTCTTGTCCTGTGTGATTGTAAAAATATCGTGCGTTTTTTTTTAAGACATTAAAATCGTGATAAATGTAAGCGAATGTTTGACCATTCGCACAGAAATCTTACACTTTGGTAATTATTTCTCTATACATTATGGAAGCGATAAAAATGAAGAAAAAAAAAGACAATACCAATTTATAAGATTTCTGAAAAGAATAGTTATGTGCTTTAACTGTGCTACCTTGTGTTGTTGGAATTTTAAAAAGAGAATTCTATCCGTGTTAAAAGTCTGTCACACTCGAGTCTATTATTATTATTATAGTGCGAACTATGAAATAATATAAATAAGAGATAGTAATGTGTATATATGCATATAAAAAAATAAATCCAAATAAACTTGTACAATCAATTTATATATATATATATACATTTATTTCCGCGCTCGCCGTTTTGCATCGCGTTTTTTGCTTCTTTTGGAAAATATATATGCACTTTTTTGTTTTATTGTACGCTACATTTTTACAGGTACAGAGTATCTCGAACATATACTATCAGTACTTTTTTGGCAGTTTTACACTTATATAAAAATATTTCTCTACTATTTATCTTAAGACTTATGCATACATATAGATATATATAATAATAATAATATGCTATTGTATAACTTAAATTATAATACACTTTGACGATATTAATTCTATTTACTTGCTCACTTTTGGCCTTTAAACACCATTACACATAACAGGTGAAACATCCGATACAAATTTGAAAAAGTTAAATGTATATATTGAAAGAGACATAAATAAAGACTAAAATAAGTTATAGAATCTCTGAACATTTTTTAAATAAATTTAATTACTTTCTCTTTAAAATTTATCCGAATATTTTAATACTGCCCCGTACTCTAATAAATCCTTATCGTTTAATTAAATATCACTTATTTGAAAGACCTCTTTACATAGAATAGACATCAACATTTTAATATATATATATATATATATATATATATATATATCTATATGCTAGAATACAGCAATTAAAGTTAACTGTTATATGGTAGAAAAAAATTTCAATTTACATTTATCGATTTGGCTTGTACAACGTCGATCCTGACTTGTGCAAGAGTATTGTCAAGTTTTTTTTTTTTTTATGCGACACATGCAAACCTGCTCTGTGTCATAAACCACTGATCACTTGCTTGCATTAACCATTTGAGTCCCAACATCAGAATGACTTCAAATTTCTCGTTGATAAGTGCCATGTTGTTGAAACAATGTGAAATTGAATATTCAAGTTCTTGGCATTTGTGGAGACGATTTTTTTAAAAATCCTTGGAACTCAAATGGTTAAGAAAAGCAGGACTTTTCCTCTATCAATTTAAAATTAGTCCAAATTTGTCCTCGTATCCTTCACTTTAGTACAATAATATTAATCCATCATCTCTAATAACACTATCATATATTCGCGTCTTTTTTTAAATTACTAATTATTATCTATCATTAATTTGACTGTGTGGTTCCCATATTAGGAACTTATGCCATGAAATATTGCGATACGGAAATGGATTTTTTTTTTTTTTTTTTCATTATTTCACGTACACAAATGGTATACTTGAGATTCAATCATTTTTTGTGCATATCAATCTCATGGATCTATATGCACAATTCATATTGACAATTTATATGCTACTATTTTATCCATGCTTCTTGGAAATAAATTTGTATGAAATTAACTGATACTAAAATCATGCAAGCGACTGCCCAAACTATTACGAAGATGAGCCAGAAATTGCTTGCAAAAGGGCTAGCAAATTTATTTATTACACCGAGGCCAATGATTTTATTTGTTTTTTTTCTAGCATAATAAACCAAGAAGGTAGGAATTAAATATTGAATGCAAGTACCCGCGTACGATCCTGTAATGCCGATTAATTTAGAAAGATCTTTGGTGCTCATAGCAATCAAATAAGGCGGTAATATCGCTAATACAGGAAAAATTAATTTTCTTAAAAAATAATAAGAAGTATCGTCGTATAAGAATAAAGATTGTAAATTATTTCTAAGAGTAATAGCTATTATAGGAAAACTCGTGCTCAAAGTGAAAACGGGAAATAATGCCAAAAAATATTCTATGACGAGCATAAAAATGTTTGAACTTTTTGAACAATCTCCAGATCCGCGTGGTCCAAAATCCAAAGTATAAAGATCGTCGAGATGTTCAAAAGCAAATGCCCCGGTCAATGCAAGTAAAAGATAAAAAAATGCTATCAATACGTAATCCAATGCAAGAGATCGATTAAGCATAGATTTGTTTGCAATTGGAACTACCAATGCAGGCAAAGAATGATGACACATAAAAGAATATACGCAAGCACCAAAGAGACTAGGAATTCCTGAAATAGTTACATTATTGATTATTGTAATTCTCGCAGAATTAGTATTGGCACATTAAACTGCTTACCTGTTATATTTGCAAGCGGTGGATTACCTTGTGGACCATCAATAATAAGTTTTCTAACTGCATACACGATCATGATAGTAAATGCAAGCCATCTCATCGCTGAAGTTAATAATTGTAGATACTTGGTCTTCTGTATGTTGAAGAATACAAAAGGTCCCAGCATAAAAATAAAAGTCGTCTATACATAAAAATAATGAATTCTATTAATTCAGCAGAATGTATAAATATATATATATATAATATCAGCAATGTAATACTTAGATAAAAAGATAACGTACAAGAAACATCCTATATGCAGACAATCGATCCAAAGTAGAACCTTCCCAACAAACTTCGTTATCCGGTATAGTATCATTACACGTTAAGTTTTGAGGTTGATAAGTACAAGCAATGTCTGCTACCGATTTAGCTACAGCTGCACCATAAATACTTAAATCGCCATATAAATAAATGGCAAGACATAGATAAAACAAAGTGGTGCCAAACTTATTGAAAAAAATAGATGCTATTTGTCCCATTTCTATTTTATCATGAATTATGTAATACCGATAGGTTGTATCCGATTTATCTGGACTGGCTGCATGAACAGTAACTAACGGTGTATCTTCAGAATCAGAATTCGAGGTACAAGAATCACCCAATGTTTGCATTGTCTAAAAAAAAGTGTTGCAATATAGTTGAATATATTATTGACAAGAGAGAGAGAGAGAAAGAGAGAGAGATAAAACAATTAGAGCAAAAGAAAATCTATAAGAAATGCTTACACGCTTTCGATGTTGAATTTGTCTCCAGGTTACAATTGCATTGGCAGATGCCATTACTTCAATAACAAATGTGACTGTCATAAAGCTGTAATAATAAAAAAACAAAAGGATCATCACTTTGAATTATTCTCTCAATAAAATAATATCTTCCTCACCTACCTTATAAAAGCTAATATCAAAATTACGCTGAAACCAAGAACCCATCCTGCTCGGCTAAAAACAGCTGGAAGAGTTAAAGCTCCTGTCCCAACGATGAGATTAAAAATGTAAATCAAACCAACCTAGAAAAAGAAGAAAACACATTCAATTAAATTTGGAAAAAAAGGAAATTATTATGTTAAAATCGATGCAATATAGAATAATCCATTGTTATGAATATAGGTTATGTTAAACGTAACATTAAATTCTAAATAGAAAACAATAATTATTTGCTTACCAATGTGGAATATTGGTCGCTCGAATTTTGTTCTGGCATCTTGAATGAACTTGCCTGGCGTGTGCAATCTTTGAAGAAACGGGTATTAGATTTTTATTCTTATTGCAACTACATACGTGTCATTGACGTTACGGTAAATTTCCGAAGACGACGGTGCACGAGATTGACATTTTTAAAATCGATCCTGACTTGAGCATGACCAATCGATAAACATATTCTTAAACACGTATCGATATGTAACTTCCTTTTTCGATTTATGTTGTTTTTAAAATTTTAACATCTTCGTATATATTTCCTTCTTTTCGAAATCTTTGATAACCTTTAAAACAAACAAAGCAAAAATCTCGACGTTCACGTTGGACCGTTCAAAATCGTACGCGAATGATAAATGAATTTGTAACGCTTGAAAAATCCAATAACATTTTATCTCGTAGTGACATGAACTAGTCGAATAAATCAGTTGTTTTTATTTTTCTTTCTCGCTTTTTCTTCTTCCCTTATTAAATTCATATCGATTTCTTTTTCGTGCAAAATGCTTGTCCAATAATACGTCTTTTTCATCCCTCGTACGATGCTGCCATTAAGTGGTTAGAAATTCAACTAGTTTATTCCCGCCATATTGAAAATTATCGATTACTAGTGCCATCTCCCGGATACGATATATCGAATCAAATTCAACTTATATTAAACGAGATAAATGAGATGATCTACTTCTATGATAATAATCTCTTGAACTGGGTTGTTCTCTAACACTCGTGTGTTAATAAACCCTTTCAAGTCGTAAATCACATTTAATAAAAATAGGGAGGAAATATATCGTTAATTTGAAACCTTTGTTAGATTATAAACTATGCGTTAACGATCAAAGAAAAATATAAATATTAAAACAAGTTTTACATGTTTTTTCTTAGAAGCCACGATTCTAAGATAAAATATAGATAAAACAATCTAATAACACTGTTCATTAATGATCCTTGTGGTCCTCATTGCAAAAAACAAACGCTGCTGGTAGTCACAGGTGAATCAATGTTGCAGTCGTTTATGCGTTAAATTAAATATACAGAATCGAGCATCTCTATTTTAAATAAAATAGACATTCGTAATAAGGTTGACCAGAGGGTTCTGGATAGTTCAAAGGTTAAAGAAGTCACCAAGGAAAGCAGAAGACTCAAGTTGGGTCCGATCAATCCAATTGCCTAATTTTGTTGTAAAAATCCTACAAATATATACCTGAAAAGTTATTATCCAGCTTTGCAAATCCTTATCCAATCTTTTTAATATAATTTAAAAAATGATTACAATTATATTGGAATTTATGGTCTTTTAACGACCATTAATAAGCGTAGGATGATTAAATGGCTTTAAAGGGGTATTAATACCCACGCATATACACACGCACACGCATTAATCGAACAATTTTAATGTAGGTCAGTGTTCGATTTAAAAATAAAAAAACAAAATGGAGAATTTTGTATTACGTATCTCGATAAAAAATTTATAAAATGATATGAAAACATTTATACACACGCGTAGTATTATTTAATAATTATTCGGTAAAAATTCTATCCTGAAATTGTATTCAAAAATTACAGAAACAGTCGATTATCTCAATTACGAATATAATATATATATATATATATATTTATATATACACGATCGGATTCGTGTTAATTTAAATATAAATGATGAAACGTTGATATAAATGCATACGTTTATTATTGGTATTCATGCATTAAATATGTCTAAGATGTTTTCTTGTTACGTTATACATAGGTTGTTGTTGTTGTTGCTGTTATTTGTTAATAGTGATGACAACAGAGACTTAATCATTGCCGGATAATCGACGTTTAACTGTAACAATATGTAACAAATTCATTGAAAAGAGAAAGAGAGAATATTGTACACGCAAATCAGCTTACTGGACTCGTGCTTATTAATTTATTATAATATTAATAATAATAATAACGAAGTATAGTTTATATAAAGTATTTTTATCATTTTTTTCTCTCTCTCTATTATTTCTTTATTCTTTTATACAAGACGAATACGCATCGTCGCGGAAGAAGATCAACACACGGTGTGGAAATTGATTGAAAATAATTTTTATTCGACTGAAAATATAAACCTAATTAAATTCTTAGAGTAATTAATTATATGTTAAGTATTATCTTTTTTCTTTACGTTCTTCTATACTTTTCCTTTTCATCTCCATTTTTCTTTTTCACCACAAATCTTACGTTACAATCAACGACGTCGAACGGTACAAAAGCTACAATTATGTATAAAAAGGATTTCGCGTGATTCGATGATGAGATTAATTAGATTATCCATGAAAACCGAAGCTTGGTGATAAATTTTTCTTATACGCACAAGTTTATTATTTTTTTAATTTTTTTTTGTCTTTTTTCTTTTTATGCATCGTCGTAGTGCGAGGTGTGGCGACGAGGGTTCTTCTCTTTCTTTTATTTTTATTTTCTATTTATTATTCATTCTTTCATTCATAGGGATGCGTTTATATTAAAAAGGATCTGGATAATAACTGATCTTAAAAGACACAAGAGTCCAAGTTGATCGTGTTTTTAAGAGTTTTATTTTATAATACCATAAGTCTAAAGTAGTCTTTAAGATGTATGTGATTTGTGTGTGTATTTTGTGTCTGTGTATGTGTATGTGATAGAGAGTGTAGTATGCGAATATGTAGTACGTATGTAATTCGTAACGTGTGTTTCATTTGTGTCGTGCGTGGTCTTGCACAAGACAATAGAAATAAATTATAATACTGTCACCGCGTATTATTAAAAGGGACGTTCCTTTCGATGACGACAACGACGACGATGAACGACGATAATATACGATAGATGAGAAAAATCAACTACTCGTCAGACGTGAATGAGAAATATATATAAAGAGAGAGAGAGAGAAAAATAAAACGAGAGAGAGAGAGTTGACAAATGAGAAAGGAAATAAGAAACTGAAATAAGATAAAAAAAAAAAGGATTCTCTCGCTTTTTAGGAAAGAACAACGAGCAGGTGTAAAATATCGAAATCATCGTCGAAACGAACGTCTAATCTTCTCTCCTTTTAATAACGCAAGAGCAAAGGTCATAACTTACTTCCATTGCATCGCGCGAGGCCACCCACCACACACGCTGCTGGTAGTGTAGTGAACCTCGAGATATTAGCTCGGGGGCGCGAAGGGCCGTTCACCGCACTACGATCCCGCGCATATCGGGATTTCGGGGAATGATAGTATGGGAAAAGGAATATCAAATGCATTTAGAAGCACTTCCTGTGAACGATGGATGGCCCAGACTCGTCATACTCTTGCTTAGAGATCCACATTTGCTGGAAGGTGGATAGCGAGGCGAGAATGGATCCACCGATCCATACGGAATATTTCCTTTCGGGTGGTGCGATAATCTTAATCTTCATGGTGGATGGAGCCAAGGCAGTGATCTCCTTCTGCATTCTATCAGCGATGCCTGGGTACATGGTGGTACCGCCGGAGAGAACGGTGTTAGCATAGAGGTCCTTACGAATATCGACATCGCACTTCATGATTGAATTGTAAGTGGTCTCATGGATGCCGCAAGCTTCCATACCCAAGAACGATGGTTGGAATAATGCCTCGGGACAACGGAATCTTTCATTGCCGATGGTGATAACTTGACCATCGGGAAGTTCATAGCTCTTTTCCAAGCTAGATGATGATGCAGCAGTAGCCATTTCTTGCTCGAAGTCCAATGCAACGTAGCAAAGTTTTTCCTTGATGTCACGTACAATTTCACGCTCGGCCGTGGTGGTGAATGAGTATCCTCTCTCGGTGAGGATCTTCATGAGGTAGTCGGTAAGATCACGACCAGCTAAATCGAGACGAAGGATAGCGTGTGGTAAAGCATATCCTTCGTAAATCGGTACGGTGTGAGATACACCGTCACCGGAATCCAATACAATACCGGTGGTACGACCGGAAGCATACAGAGATAGTACAGCTTGAATAGCGACGTACATAGCTGGTGTATTGAACGTCTCGAACATGATCTGCGTCATCTTTTCGCGATTTGCTTTAGGATTCAATGGAGCTTCCGTAAGGAGAACTGGGTGCTCCTCTGGTGCTACTCGAAGTTCGTTGTAGAAAGTGTGGTGCCAAATCTTTTCCATGTCATCCCAGTTGGTGACGATTCCATGTTCAATCGGGTATTTCAAAGTTAGGATACCTCTCTTTGATTGAGCTTCATCTCCGACGTACGAATCTTTTTGTCCCATGCCTACCATGACACCCTGGTGGCGTGGTCTGCCAACAATGGATGGAAAGACGGCACGAGGTGCATCGTCTCCGGCAAAACCAGCTTTGCACATACCGGAACCATTGTCAACAACGAGTGCGGCAACTTCCTCGTCACACATGTTTGTTTATGCTTTTTTTCCTGAAAATAACAACTATAATTAGTCTTTCTGTATTGTCGACATTAATTAATTATTACAATATAATACGAAGTAATAATATAAATTATTATAAGTTATTACTAATAATTAGATATTTTAAAAAATATATAAAAGTACATGGATTAATAATTATATTTCTATCGAATTCTATAGTTACAAATTGAGTTGTATAATATAAACGAACTATCCGTGGGGCGTCGAGCTACCTGAGAAGGAACATTTCAAGATGGCGCCTAAGGATCCTCGTCATACTAAACGAGGTTTGAATAAAGAAAGTTCTCACCTTCCTTCAAAACTATTGTAAGATGATAAACGTGAAGGGAACAAAAGAAAAGGAAATCGATACGGTCAAGGAAAAAGAAAACAATTATTATACCTGCTATACCTCTACTATTGTTCAAATAAAAGTAGTACAAGATTTCTGCCAATATAAAAAAATAAAAAGAAATCGATTGTACCAATATAAAAAAAAAAGGAAAAGAAATCTATTTAAAATTTTAAATAGCAAGAAGAATATTAAAGGAAGGAAAAAAAATTGGAGAACCGATATGGGCGAGTCAGCTAGCTAGTGTACACGTCACGATGGAATGACCGCACCCTGCCCCGCCCTTCCCCGGCTAAACGGTCGCCAACCGATGAAGAATTTCCAATCGTCTGTAAAAAATGTTGTTTATTCGTATCTTCGATAAATTTTCCACACCTTCAATAACTCCTATTTGATTTTCTTTTTAAGCTCTTGAATAATAAAGAATCCCAGTTCTTTGTAATCGATTTTTGAGAAGGAACAAAGATCGAAGATAGAAGATTCGATCGTAGTCGATATAGAAAATCGAAGATTCATGGTGTTACAAGCGCCATCGAGCGGCAAATAGTAATGAAATAATCGTCAAGAGAAAAGAACGGATTCGTTTAAAAGTGGGAACAACAAGAGGAAGAATAAGATGAAGAATATTATCTCACAAAACACCTTTCCAATAATATGACTTCACGCGCGTTTACGTTGAATTCGAACACACCCCACTTTTAAAATTATTTTGACTTTCAATTGACAATTAGAGAAATATTTCAAGGAAATAAACGTTAAACAGCATCTCGACACTTCCGAAACGATCGGTGTGTTGCAACAGCACTACGAAGAAAAAGAGGAATCCTCGGGGGGGACCGGTTGAAATCTATGATTATTCTCTTCTTCGAAATTTCTCAATATCCACTATATATAAAATATAATAATTATTTAGTAACAATAATATTATTATATATTAAAAATCACCACTGGCTATTCTAAATAGTCTTTACTTTTTTTGTTTGTTGTAAAAAATCAATGAAACTTACTAAGGTTCGCGTTAAAATAGAGAATAAGATAGAGACTTGTTATATGTACAAGTTATATAGGAAGAATTCAGTGTCTTGTCCGTCCGTAAGAACAACCGCCGACACTGTGGACCGATCTAGCACCAAACACAGAGTGTAGCTTGACAGAAAAGCG
Organism: Polistes canadensis; assembly: GCF_001313835.1. Taxonomy (NCBI): domain Eukaryota; kingdom Metazoa; phylum Arthropoda; class Insecta; order Hymenoptera; family Vespidae; genus Polistes; species Polistes canadensis. The sequence goes on from NW_014569809.1 coordinate 136,924, forward strand.
CACAGTGTATTATACGAAGAGCGTCGTCCTCTTGGCGGACCCTCTCCACCATTCTGATCGTCAACCAATAAGGGCAGGACACCCTCCGCCAATCCTGGCTCTCTTTACCATATATGGAACTGCTCCGCCACGGTGGGGGCCATCCCCACTATTTCTATTTGCAGCCCCCACTGCTTGCACCACTCCCTCACGTCTCTCCAACCCCTCACCAACACTACTACACCACCACCACAATTGTGCATCGCGCTCGAATTGCCTGAACCGAACATCTCACGAACTCTTGCCAACGTGCTACCTTCTTCCCCCTTCCAACCCCTCCTGAACCACTCATCTTCTCTATCATAATCCTCACTACTCCCCTCACCTAACCTTTCCTGCCCTGCACCATTCGTTTCTTTCTTTCTTTCTTCCCTTCGACGAATGTTCATAAGAAATTCTTCTTCGTTCCTTGTGTACTCCAATATCAATGAATTTCTTTCTCTCTTTTATTTTTTTTTTTTTTTTTACGCAATACAAGGAATGCCATTTCCGGTAAAGGACAATCTCCGTATGCAATTGTGACGTTTTCGATTGGAAAGATAAACTGATATATTTTACGAAATATATAATAATTCATTGTTATAAGTTAATAATTTTAATTTTTATATCATTTATTACTTTCTTTGTAGTTTATTTTTTTTTACGTTGAGACTTTATCTCTGTTTCGTTGTAAAACGATTACTCATCGCTAGATTATGATAATTTATCCGTTATCTCTCGTGGAATTTTTTCTTAGGTATTACTACGAAGGACACATTAGAAACGAAGCCACGTGCTTTCTAATATTCAAGTTGTAAAACTCTAATGCTGAGATCATTTTCAAAGCAATGCAAAGAATTATAATGATTGTTAAAACATATATCTAAGATATTCAATAAAATGTCTAACTTAGAAAAATAAGAATAAGAAAAATACTTGGCTAGATTTTTACAATAAATTGATAAACAATTTTTCAACCAAACAGAGATATTCCTTTTTGTTTGTTTAACTGGTTATTAAGCGAGAGAAAAAAAACTGGTTGGAAATGTTACGCTAACAAAATGCCGAGGGATTTCGTGTTTTAGTGGCGTGCATAAGTACTGATTTGTGCATTTCTAAATAGCAAGGGGTGGAGAGGGGGTTGGTTGGTGGAATAGACAACTGCTAAATGACAGTACAAAGTTATTTTTTAATTTGCGCTTAAATTTTTTGTGCAATCGTGGGGTGGGAGGAGATTGGGCAAACGTTAGTTTATATATTTTTTATTCGTCTCTACGTGCCTGGTGATTAAAACATTTTGTGACGACAAATTTTTATCACACCAAGTTTAAACCTTCACGATTTAAGAGAAGCGATTATTACGCGAAAATTCTAATCCAAATAAATATAATCGCTTAAACTTTAATCGTGAAGATCACCAAGCACTCGACTTTAAGATTATTTTTAAATAATGAATTCTCTCGAAAAAAATAAACAATCGTCGTGAGATATTACGAAAGTATTTTCATTTTTTTCAAGGTGACGTTTTAAATTTGCCAGAAAGAGAGAGAGAGACTCTCAATTGATTTCAGTATTACCAATTGAAAGAGTCGACGAACGTGCTGAGAATTTGAAATGCGAGAAGAAAAAGAAAGAAAGAAAGAAAAAAAGGAAAGGAAAGGAAAGGAAAGAAAAGAATAAAAGAGTGTCGAGGATCACGCCCCTGGTACGACACGATTATGTCCCAACAATAACTACTCTTCTCTAATTTTACATTTCATGGTCGGGATTTTGAAATCTTTTTTAGTCCCTAGGAATAAAAATACAAATATATTTAAAAAAGAAAATAAAAAAACGAATTTGGTAAAAAAATATTGTCAAACACTATTATCGTGGGTTGTAAAAGTTTGAAAGGAAAAAAAAAACGCGTTAGAGAGTCATTTTTTAGGGGTTAAAATTTGTAGATAAAAAGAAGATAAAGAATACAAAAGAACTAAAAAGAATTCTGGTGTGGTTTTTTTCTCTCTCTCTCTGTTGGCTATTGAAAAGGATATAGAGGATGATGATCATTAGTGGCACATAAATCGTAGATAGGTTAGTGGCCGTTGTTCGCAAAGCGTGCGAGAGAAACGTACAAGAAGTATATAGAACGAGTGCTATTAATAAAGCACCGTTTGGTCGCGACCACCTGCGAGGAAAGAGAAGACGACTACGTGTTCTGCTAAACGTGTGTGTCAGGGGAACGAACGGAACGAACGAACGTATGAACGTACGAACGAACGAACCGAACCGAACGACCACTTGACGCCGGCAACCTGTCGGATCGCTTCAAATGGCCCAAGCCAGTTTTCTTCCAATTGAAAAGAGAATTATTTTTTTTTTAAATAAAAAACCGCGTAAAAGCGACATAATAATAATATCGATTAATCTAAACACGATAATTATGTACGATAATAATCGAAAGAAAATATCTTTCGAGAAATTTCGAAGTTGTAACGAAAGAGGAGAGCAACGCCCTACCAACATGGCCGGTCTTCTTCGTTCACGACCGGCTTCTTTTCATTTCCCTTCTCGTGTCGTTTCTCTAATAAATTTCATTACATAGAATGAATATTTCTAATAGATTCAATAATTATTAATAATATTTGAATACAAAAATACGTTAATTTAAAGATATTAGGGAATATTAGGGACTTACCTTTGAAAAGAGTTAGGAAACACAAAGAGGCGTCGAACTGGTCGAGAGTACACGTCCGTTGATCGACGAAGGGCCACCACAAGGATACTACTTTCAGGCACGAAGTACGAATGAGACTTGAGGGGTCGCGAGTTGCGAGGACTGTGAGCGAGATCGTGGCTCCTACCGCGTCCTGTGGACTCGCCCGTAGGTGTGGTCGGTATACCACGAGACTATGCGATATACTTCAGACCGATCGAATAATATAAGCGATTGTTTTTTTTATTTTTATTTTTCGATTTAAAAGAAATTATGGAAATATACATAATGAGGACAATAATATTCAGATTAATTATTCATCCAATATCATTCGTTGCAACATGTATTATCATTTTTTTTATAGAAAATGATGTTCATCTTATGCGAGACCCCCTTCTACCCTCCACCACCCCGCCCCACGAAGAGATTGAAATGGACTCGTCCAGCCGGCGGTTCCCCCACCCTGCGGATTCACAGCTCTTGCCATATATGGGCATAAAACGAAAGCGGCTCGCTGATTGGTCGGTCGACCGGCTGCCGGCTAGATTCTCCAAATGCCGCTTCAAACTGTACGATACGGGGAGTATAATGCCTTCTGGATGCGTACACACTAGTACGTAAGGGTTCCCCGCCTGACTGACTAACCGTTCTAAGAATGTGTTAGTAGAAAAGAGAACGTGTGTGCATATTATCGTGCGTAACATACTTACGTGTATATCTTGTAACGGAGCTGCATGCGACACACGATCGTATGCACTAATACATATATATGAGCGCACGCATCATATGCACGCACGTATATATACTTACGCACACGCATAAATGCATGCATGCATACACAACGTTTCATATGCACATATATTTGTAGGTACGAAAGGAGAGTACTCTCCCAATGGTAAGGTACAGGGTGAGTCATGAGAAATAGTCAGAAGTTTTCGTGAGACTGCGCTTTCCTTTGACTTCAAAATGTTGTTCACACGATTAGCAATGCTCCATGACAGAGAACTCGAACTTATTCATTTTAGAATGTATAAGTCAGATATCTATGCATATGTATATAGATATTAGTATCTTTCTCTTTAATGTGAGAGTGCTTGACGTATTTTAATCGCATTTTACGATTTAAATATATTATAGGCTTGGGTGCAAGAAAGAGAGAGAGAGAGAGAAAAAAGAAAAACAATTTAAGTAAGTTATGCTATCTAAGAGAGTCGTAAACTTTCAAATATAAACTTATCAGCACGAGAAATGATTAAAATAATTTCTAAAAGGCAAGGTTATTGTTAACACATTTAACAAAATAGGAAAGAAGTTTTTGTTCAACGTTGTCATTCTTTAGAGTCACATCATTTGTTCTTTATAATCATATACGAGAATTATGAAAACTTTTGATTGTCTATTTATTTTTTAAATATTGTTAGATAAAATGTTTGTTGAAAACGACACGTAATACGAATTTCCATTTAAGGCTTGATTCATTGGAATCATATCTGATTTATAATCTTTACTGATAAGTATAATCACATATAAAAAAGAAAATATTTAATATTTACCGTTGAAAAAAAATGATTAATTCAATTAATATCGTCGAGTATAACACAAACAATATACACAAATGACATGGATAAAATCTTGCTCAACAATTCGAATAATTTTATTGGATTTTTATATGAAGAATAACGCGTTTAAGAAAATAATATGCGCGTAAATAGAAAAATAATATATGCAAGTGAAAATAGCTTAGCAATGTGTTTTCTCCTGGCGTATAAACGTTTGTCATATTATCTTTAAAATTATATTTTTATCATAAAAAAAAAGAGAGGAACACATATAAAATAAGTAAAAAAAGTCTTTATCGAATAAAAACGAAGATGATTTTTTGACGTTCGATGTCCTATCCAATCGAGTTCGCTTATGCAGCCAAGCGATTCGGACTAACAGGATTATATCGACGTGCATATAATGTTCCCGGAAAAGAAACGGACGAACCCTCCTCGTCAGCAGTACTGCAGCATCGACCAATGATAAAGAAGATATTTTTTGTTAAACATAAATGTATATAAAGTAATCCACCCAAAAAAGAAAACCCCCCAGATTCTATAAAATAAATAATTGCATAATTAATTCTATAATTCGAGTTTGTGCATCGAATTTAATTGCAATGATCGTCGAATAAAAATTCATTCAAGATGGCCCCCTGTCTAGAATCGTCAGAGTTTCTTTCATAATTCTTTTTTTTAAATCGTAATTACATTATATATCCGTAAATAATTATGCATATTATTATTATTATAATCTTAATGATAAAATAATTAATTATTCATAAGAAGAATGACTTCCTCATAGGGCTAGGAACCTGGACCAACGAGTAAATGTCTCCCTTTCATGTATTTCTTGTACGGAAGATCAGCCAAAAATAGATTCAAGGGCGCGGACAAGGGTGCACTGGACTATTGCCACGTCACGTAGGGCTTGGCTACAAGGCAGGAGTGCATACAAGTATTTTCCCTTCGTATATGTGTTAGTACGAACTCTCTCTCTCTTTCTCTCTTTCTTCTTATCCCTTTCTCGTATTCATTCTCTCTTTGTATGAGGTTGGTGAGTCGGTGCGTTCGCGGGTGCAGTATCTCCTTGAAAATCGATACGTCGCCGGGTATCCGTGCAGTCTGCGCCCCGACGATGACTACGACGACTACGAAGATAGCCGAGTCGGTGAACGAGAAACCCACGTGGCGAAGGAGAAACGTCAGATCGCGAAGGGTTCCTCACCACCTCGTGGTTCGAGCCCTCGACGATCAATGCCGTTGAATATCGACCGATGGATGCTCAAGAGAGAAAGAGAAAACAACATGGAGTCTGGAATAATGAAACGGAAAAAGATAGAGACAACTCTGATGGTAGACTTCATTTCGTTCATTAATTTATCCTGTCTCCATATTGGACATATCTCAATTGAATCAAAACGAATGAGAAAAAAAACCGATTCTCTCGCAGGCAGACTAGGGAATTATTATCAAAGTCCAATACAGCAAATATATTCTATTAATTCTAGAAAGTCTTGCAGAATTAACATCGGACTGTGGATTTGGAAAAAAATTCTAGAAAGGAAGAGAGTAGAAATTGTCTGTTAACTCGTGTACGTCTTAGCTGCTATGGGATCTTGATTTTGATTATTGCAAGTAGATCGTAACCAAGAGGAATGCATCTGTGTACACTTCGTGTACATTGGAATACCAAAGGAAACCAAAGACAACGTAGAAGTTGGTCGCGTTCGACCTGAAAACCCAATGGCCCGCGTAGCCTCGACCTTGTCCACCAAATAAGGTCCCGTTCAAGGTCTTCGGGGCCTTGCGTAAGGCCCCCCTTTTATAAGCGTGCAAGCCAATGTTGGCATAACGACGTTCAGTTTCATCCTATTCGAGTCATCCCCTTTTAATTATACCGAATAATTATACCGAAAGTGTCGATAATGAGAAAGAAGAATCATCATTGGATTATCATTATTTGACAATATCAATGATAATAATAAAATAAAATGGTAGAAATAAATTCTTTCTCGATATGGGCGTGCCGTGCTGTTCGCGAATACGTGCCGTAGGTAACGTCTGCCTCTCCGCGACCGAAATCAATACAGAATGCGACGGTAAGTTCAACGTACCCACCCAGAAGAGGAACGCTTAAGGCTTTTTCCCGTTGGACGACTACGACTACGACGACGAAAATCCGTCGGGATACCCTCCAGACGATCAAATCGTTTGGAATCTTACTTAGGAGGTCGTAGACCTATCTTAGATACCTCCAACATCTTACCTAGGACTTTGACTTTCGGTAAAGAACTTTCAATGTTAAGAAAACGATCCTCTGACTTGTCTCCAATTTCCTTTTTGATCCTTTACAAACGTGCCAGGACTTCTGCCAAGTTATAAACGTGTTCTAACGATTAAAAGAAGTGAAATTTTTCGAACAAAAATGGAGCTAGTCCAAGTTGTGTCTTGTAAGGATTGATTATTCTTGTACATATTATTTTAATTACGATATTTAATTTTCTTAATTAGTGTCGAAATCAATGTCTCAATTAGCCTCGAAATGAGACTTGTACCGGCAGAAGAATTATTTACGAGATGGTGACGATGATCAGCCAAGTGCGTAAATATTCTTATTTTCAGATAGCAACATAAACGCCTCGTTAAATCTTAACAATTAATGCCCAAAGATCGGGGCATCATGTATTTCTCTAACAACGGGTGTTCACCGTTCTCGCGAAAATTGGCTTTTTACGGTAAACGGATACTCGCATGGTCATGCTCCTCTTCGTTGTTAATCGTATCGGAAGAGTGATCAGATATAACACACCGGTAACTAACTATGCTCACAGTTTCTTCATCTATCTTCATGCCAACTCTTGTGAAATATTACCCCGTGTGTGTGCGTGTGTGCATGTGTGTGCACACGCCATCTTTTTTAATCGTATTAGAAAATGATTTAAAATCTAACAACAATAAAATCCTTATATCATTTATCTTAAAATAATGAATACAATACTTGTAATTTTTGTATATTACTGTTAAAATGATTCTTATAATGAGCTTGAGATATTTGAAAATTATTTCAATCTATAATTACATTTCATTGTTATAATATATTATATCATTTGAAAAGTAGATTCACTGATATTACGAATAGATGATAGATAAAACATTTAAAAAAAAACTAATGCATTATTCATTTCTAAATAAAAACTACAATAAAATATACATATAAGTATATATATATATATCTTTAACGCTATTACAATATCAGTTAAAATTTCGTTCCATGTTAAGAAATATGTTTTCTTTTTTTTTAAACGTTCACGGATAAGAAGAAGAAATTAGTAAAATAGCACGAAACACTTGGATGCAGACGTCATTGGTTTGAATCATCATTCGAGTTTGCCTTCGGTTGTATTCACAAACCATCTCACGCGAACTATATATGTAAGAGGGGGTTATATATGTGAGTAAATGTGTGTGACGATACGTATACGCAAGTATTAACGTAGATACAACAAAACGAGCTTATTATCATCATCGTTGCCTTTATCGTCAGCTGACTTGTCACGACCATAACGACTTCTACGACAAATACTTGAAAGAAGTCAGTAAAGAGATCGAGAAAGAAGAAGAAACGTACACGAATGCATTCGTATGAGTGTGTATGAAATATATATATATATATATATCTCTCTCAGTTTCTTTCTTTTTCTTTCTCATACAAAGAACAACTAAATATAGCGATCGCGTTATTTATCGTCGTCACTCCTCCTGCGCCGGATTCTTCGCATGCTACGCGATCGCCATTGAAGAACGTTGTCTCGATTTATACAATCTTACTATGATCATCTGTTTTTTTTTATCTTATCCCTTCCTTTTTTTTTTTATTGATTTTGTACTTGCTTCATTATTTTTATCTTCAAACTTATTCTACGATTTTTCACATGGTTTACAATTTAATATCGAAAAACAACAGCTACAAACACTTCAACTTGAATTTTTATCAAATACGCAAACTTCGATTACGTGTACTTGAATAATCATGCTATTAGTATGATTATAACGTAGTTTGACATCACGGAAAGATATTCAATGCGTCATAGAATAAATCGTCATATTAGTTTTTCTATATAAAATTTCTACGAAAACACGATAACGAAATTCTTTAGGATTCCATTAAGCTGACTGATATACTAGATAATTTAGTTTGAAAAGAGAAAGTTTAGTTAATATAATATGTGAGTGACAAAATAAGAGAAACTATTAAAACGTATTAGTATTATATAAAAAATTGAATTTTCCTTAATTCATTTCCAATATTAACTTTTCTTATCTAACTGATAAGATAAGTATCTGAAAAATCGAATATTATTATCGTGTAACGATTAAACCTAAAGATTTTAGGTTAACAATTTATTATTCAAGAAGAGAACCTGTTAAAGGATACTTCTTTTATTACGTAATTTGAAAAATCAACGTTTCGTAATATCTTATTTATTATTTTAATTTATGAAAATTAGAAGAAGAAGAAAAAAAAAAAGCAAGCAAGAAAAAAGATAGACACAGACGAAATTATCATATTAAAAATTACGGAATGGAGTTTGAAAAAAGGTTTAGTAAAGTGAAGTAATAGTTAGATTAGTATTATGAAGGACGAGAATAAGAAAATTTGCAAGAGACGACCTCGAGATAATCGTGATATACGTAGAGTGTCGTAGTCGTCGTTGTCGTCGTCGAGGTCAGAACAAGTTGGATTCTTCATGAATTTGACCTTGTAGACAAGACACTGAGTGATCCAGAACAGGTAGACAACCGGTAAAACGTATATACGGTGGTCGAGCATGTTACCGGGCTAAAACGTTGCATGTTTCCAACATATGTATGCATGTATGTTGGTACGTTAGTTGTGTTCTTGACTTCATTTCCTCAGGACAGTTCTTTGTAAGTTCACTCATAAGGGGGGTCAAGGATTCGGAACACGGTCGTGAAACGTCAGGATTACCGAAAAAGGTAAATTATTTTAAATCATCGCGTTCACAAAATCAAATATTATCTCGTTTTGTAATTAACTAAATTTATTGAAGTTAAAAATACTTGAAATCATCGTTGCAAACAGTTTTTTTTCTAATTGTAAGATCACCAATATTTTTATTAACACGAAATCAAATTAATTTACTTTCAATATATAATTATTCAAACGATATATATAGTAATTTATTCTATCAAGCGTTTAATCTTTTAACTCTCGATGAGAAATAATAAAACTGAAGGAAAAATCTTTCTTAGTAATTCTCTTTGCTCGTTCGCAGCAGTGTCGAGTTTTGCGGTCAGACGATGCTTGTGCTGTTTAAGAATTTCTCGTCGTTTATTATTTGCTTTAAAGAAATCTATCTTGTTACTGCTGCTGCTGCTGCTGCTGCTGCTACTACTTGTCGTTGGTAAGAAACCTCTATTTATAAAAAATCTTAAGACTAACTTGAATTGCGATATATAAATATGCTCGAAACTCTATTTGAAAAAAAAAAAAACAAAACAAAAATCCAATTACAGTTTTATCAATTATTTCAATTTATATGAAAAACTCTAATTTCCTAATATTGATAGAGTGTCAATTCAAATCATATACATTTATTAAATCTATGTATTAGTATGAAATATCTGTGTGTGTGTGTAAGGGATTTACTCTTGTTAAATCCTAAACAAATTTGTTCATAATTTATGTAACAAAAGAAATTGAACAAAATTGTTCATATTATCGGACACATCGTAGTGAATTATACAAACGGAATAAACATAATCGATCCTTGCTACCTGTCCAAACGGAAATGGCTATTTATAAGCGACGAATGCTTCTTGAATTCTTACGAAGCTCGAGAGGCGGTGGGGGGTGGGGGGAAAGGGGGGAACAGTCACGATACAATCGAAACGTCCGGATGCATCTTCCGAAAGGTTCTTTTCTGTTGGAAACAGGATAGACATCTGCATACATATACATATATATATTTGTTCACGCGTGTGTGTACTACTTTTTAAGATAAATAATAATTACAATTATTTCATTCTGCAGGAATGTTCATGCTCTCTCGAACACGGTGATATGATGATGATGATGATGATGATGGGGGGAACCAGTTCGATAACCGTTACTGCTTTGTTAACACATTTTATTGTTTCAACGAGAAACAAAAAGAAAATGTTTATTTTCTTAAACGAAACATTTGTCATAGGGATTATTTGTTTGCAATGAAATAAATGTAACACGTTTAAGGGGGTAAAATGCATCCTGGTTCGAGAGATGCAATTTTTTTTTTTCTAGGTAGTCACAGATAAGATAGAAAATAAGAAGAATAAGAAGAAGAAGAAGTAGCAACATTATTTGAACAAGGAAACTGGTCGCATTTTTATGTAAGTGAGACGCACTGTCTTCGAGTAGAAGTATTGCTGCCCTACTTTCGTATGTAACGAGAACGCTGCACTTGGCCTGAGACGCTTATTCACACGCGTGCATGCGTGTTCATGTTCGTGTTTATGTTCGTGTTCGTGAAAACACAACATAATATAACACGCACGTAGAAAAATCTATGGATAGATTGATTATATTTCAAGTTCGCACGATCTTTTAAGGGAAACTTTCACGTTTCTTGCTTAGATACATACACACACATACACCAATTGCTAATTCTAAATATTGCGTTGGAGTTAGATTTTAATTTAAAACCTATACCGATACTTCATATGGTATACTTATTCCTACCATGAGTAGTGATCAAATGAATCATATATCCTAATATAGAATATGATTTAAATAACTAACAAAATACTTCATCTTTTTTAATCCTAAAACGAATGATTTATTTAGTTTGTTCGCATCCTTGAAAGGACAATTGTTTTAATCACATCAATTTGGATGATAATTTTGTTTTATTTTTTTGTGTTCGTTGTTGTTGTTTTCACAATAAAAAGAAATTCAACAACTCTCGTCTTATTAATCTTTTCCTCTCATTCATCGGCAATGATCTCGCGAGTAGAATTGTCGCCGAGTCGCAAAAAAAGGTTTCCCGAAGCTGAATGGAACTGGAACGAAGTGCAGGTTCGTTAAACCGGTAGGCAAAAACTGCCGGATGGATGAATGGGTGGTACCGAGTGTAGGTTATACTCTCTCGTCGTATAGAATGAGCGGTTAAGGAAGTGAGGGGAGAGTAAAAGGGAATACCGAGGGAACAACCCAGGATCGTCACCAGTTGATTTAGAACCCCATACGATTTTAAATCTTTAATTAACACTCATTCCAATTCGCGTCATAGTTTAATAATCAATAATAATTTCATGAATTCATTTACGTACGATCGAAGACAAAAAATCATATTTCGAACTTTGTGTTCAAGATAATTGAACAATCATTGGACAATTAATATAAATCATTCACTGATAACAACAACAATAATAATTTTCCCCTAGTCGAATTTGCAAACTGTGCATAATAAACCGACTGGAAAGTAGAAATAAGGAATTAAGTTGATCGTATTTAATGGAGAATTTTTGCAACGATATTCTCATGATTTGCGATGGTGTGATATATGAGCTTTGAAAATGGATTCGTGATAAGTATAAAAGAGATATCCAATGACACGAAATGCAAACTAACGTTTATAATCGTTCGATTATAATGCCATACGAAATTCTTTGTAAATACAATTCCCCTATATAAATATATACTCTTACTATAAGAAAATATTTATAAGATCAAACGATGTGTTTTTTTTAAAACGAGGGGGAGGAATCATCAACGGTTTGATTGTACTAATGGAACGAGAAAAGATTTTTCTTAAAAAAGGTCCTAGGACATCGTTGAATTTGATAACAAAGAAAAGAATGTTTCTCTTTGTGTATGCGTTTGAAGAAGATAGGGGCTTGGGTTGTCAAAACTTTACTGAACTAACCATTATGTTCAATATATTCTACGTAAAACCCATCTCGAACATCCCATTGTCAACCGAGAAAACACCATACCACGTATTAATTTATAATGCCATTTCGATTCTCTCTCTCTCTCTCTTTCTCTGTCACTCTATGTGTAATTTTATTCCACATTTCTTAAACTGTCTACGATTTAAAATGTGCGATAGTGAACGTCTCGTAAGATAAAATAAAAGCCACAAGACGTCTAACGGCACGGCACAGTACGACCGCATGCGTTCCACATATTTTCCAAGTTCAAGTTTGTTAACGTATGAAATCTTTTTTTATTGATTATCTTTTTCTCTTTTACGGAATAAAATCAAATGGATGACGAGGAATGGGAGCAATCGGAGGGGGTTTCTTTTCTCACATTGTAAAATATTATGCTAATACCATTGACATAAACGTGCAATTAAAAAATACAATATTTGCAAGTTTAAAATCTCATCGTGAGATTGAATTCAATGAGGTGAGAATAATAATTGCGTGATCACGGAATTTTCTATATTTTTCTTGAATTTTCGTTCATAAAAATATTTGCCATTGTTATCTATACGATACTATTAATCGTGAAAATGTACCTAAAGAAAAAGTATTTTACAAAGGACTAAGAGTTACAGATTATCAAAGCACGTTGCACTTTTTCAGTTCACGAATGGAACACAACTCTTCTTCCTTCGTGTTTTACGTTGCCCCGGGGCTAGAACGCGGGAGCCTGGAAACGGATCTTGAGAAGCAACGGGGACCCAGGACCGTATCTAGATCTTCTACCTGAACAATACATTTGCGCGTGTGTCTGTATGTGTGTTTTATTCTTTTCCTTCCTTTTTTAAACAATTATATCAATTTGAAACGAGTATTTTATCACGTCGTACATTAAAACACTCATACATTTGTGTTTTATTATTTATTCCAGATAAAATAAATATTTTCATCGGTCATATTTTAATGTACAGACATGTACAAAAAAAAAAACAAGGTAGAAAAATCTGAATACGTCTGTCTTCGATTAAAAAATGTGTGAACAATTTATAAAGGAAAAAGAAAATAAATGATAAAAGTATTCCAAAGATAATAATATTTAACGTTAAATGCATAAATACAATTTAAACGAGATACGAGCCTGGAAATCGGTCAGAAGAACCTGCTTTCATCGCGACACCTGTCGCCCCGTTATATTCCTATACTATCTAGTCGAATAACTCGATTCTTTGTGAACTCCTACATTTTTCTTAGCTAGAAATAACTTTGCCCTAGTGGGTCTGGGGTTGGAAGAAAAGAAAACTTCGTACTTTCTATGAAAGATCTGGTGGTACTGGATAAAAGGGTCGACATTTTTGGATATTTGGTCAAACTAGAATAGTCTTTGGTATACAATACAAGTACTCCTACTATTACTTTGATCTCAGGTATCCTTTGATCACAAATTTCTGATACATATATATATATATCTTATAACTTCTTATAACATTTCATTAAATTAAATCGATGATAAAATGAAAACAAAGTTTATATATAGTATATAATAGGGGGTGTCAAGTTTGAAATAAGAATGATTTATAGTTTAGAGAAATATAGTTACTAAAAGGTGTATATAATATACTGTGGATACATTTCTATTATAGTTAGCCTCATAGACTAGAAATTGGATTCACCGTTCGATAGGAAAGTCTCGTCGAGAACTCCCTTTTGGGGTGGATGAACGAGAGAGAATACGAAAGAGAGAGAAAGAAAGAGAGAGAGAAATGAGTCTATACGTGAACTCGGCTGGCAACCGATGACTCACAACGACGACGATGAACTAACTACACAGATGGGGAACGTTCGAATTTGAAACGATATGGTTGGTAGTAGTTTTCGACATCCTACGGAGTTTTCTGCAGCTGTCCTCGATCATCGAAAAGGTTTCCTTACGAAAAAGTTTAGCTTTACACACTAATACCAACCATATTCTTTATCTCTAACTAACATTACTATATGTTTGCTTTTCAAACTATAATACTACTTTTATTTCGGAAATGTTAGTTAAAACCCTGCTGACTCTTTAGAACCCTGACCGTCTTCTACTTTTCTTTTTTTTTCTTGCATTAGGGAAAAGATATATCTTACTAATTATAATAGGAAGCTTGAAGAAAATTTACTATTATACTAACATTATTATGTTTGTCTTTGAAACTAGTACTTTCCTTTCGGAAATGTTAGTTAAAACCCTGCTGACTCTTTAGAACCCTGACCATCTTCTACTTTTCTTTTCTTTTCTTTTCTTGCACATTAGGGAAAAGATATATCTTATTAATTATAATAGGAAACTTGAAGAAAATATACTATTCTACTTCGCAAGATATATATGTACACACTTATCCTAATTCTTGATTTATCGTAGAACCCTGTGTCATCCTACGAGCTCTTATCAATCATTCTTCAATTTATAATCTATAAAATTACACATACACACAATGACAAAATACAATAATAATTATCATTTAAAATCACTTAAAATATAAAAATGTTATATTTCTGTTAAACAATTTTTCCTTTCGAGATAAGTTTTAAAAATATTAAACGTCATCATCATTGTGTCAGTTGCCTTTTTTCTTTTTTCTTTTTTTTTTTGATACATTTCCAATCCCCTGTCAAGTGAATCAAGAATAATTTGGTAGTTGGGTTAGGATTGAGGGGTTGAACTGGGAAGGGAAGGGAGGGAGGATGGGGGTGGTTAAAAGGGATGGAAAAATGTATAGAGGAGCGTGCGCGAATCAGCCGAAAAGCAGAGAGACTCTCTCCTCTGGCCCATGGTGTTTCACGGCTGTAGAGAGATCGATGAGAGACGTCTGCAGTGGTGGCCACCACGCCCAGGCACCAGGAGTGGTGGTAACACCATGACTCACCCCATGCAGAGAGTTTAAAGACTGAACGAACGAACGAACGAGTGAGTGAGTGAGAGAGATAGAAACAACACCCCCTTGGTGGCGCCGTTGAAATCATCGAAAGAGAGAAAGAGAGAGAGAGAGAGAGAGAGAGATACAAATACACTCACAGCAAGAGGATGGATGCAAGCTCCTGTTTCTTTCTAATATCCTCTATCTTTATCCTAAATCCTAATACACCTAAATCTATGGGTTTTATTCCCTAACCCCCACAGGCCCCGTGTGCGCGTGGGTAGACACGCGTCACGCACGAAAAACCCCCTTAAAAACTCACGTGATTGATACTAGGCCTAACTCAACAACGCGACACATTGTTAGGTCCTAGTTTAAGGATATCATCATTGCTTATTTATGATACTTAACGTGTATGGAACGTATATATAAGGATTATTTTATGTATCCATAGAAATATATATTTTTTTTTTCATAATTAATTTTATAAAATTAAATTCGTTCGACCGTACACACGTGATCCTTCTTCTTTGTTTATTTTTTTCTTCTTCTACTATAATTCTCATCGAAATAATTCCATATCGTTGCTCTGGATCGGATTGATTCAAAGGGATGAAAGGGGTGAAGAGGGTATCATCTGTAATTGAACGACAATTTCATATTTTCCATCGGACTGATAAAAATTACTTTTTATTCGAGTTAACAGTTTGAAATCTTTCTCTCTCTTTCTCCGTCTGGCCATTTTTTAATATCCATTTTTTATTCAAAGACACTCGTTGATCGTTAGAAATCGGTTTCTTTTCTTAGCCAAACGAGGGGGGAGGCGTTCTTTTTTTTTTCTTTTTTTATGGAGAACGCGTTTCAAAATAAAAGTGAGTCAGTGTGTCGTGTATATATCATATGAAACTTTTGTAATGATATGTAAAGAAAGGCGGGAGAAGATCGTTAAAAGATTTTTCGGCACAACGTGTACATATATATATGTATGTATGTGTATGTGTGTATGTCTCTATACGTATATACATGTAATTTATACATATAATACCGTATTATAGGACGCCAATGAGAAATTGGCCGTGAAACGACGAAGTCAATGACTTGGTGGCTTGGTTTAATTGACTCTACGACGACGGGATCTTTTCACGGCTTCAGAAATCAAGGTCATCACCGAGAGACTCGATCGAAGTGCGCGTCGCACCATGGCTGTGCGTATGCGCGCATCTGCAGACATAGTTTTTCTTCTTTTTTTTTTTTTACCCCGTTTCTCTCGTCTTTTTCACATAATTCGTTAATTAAATCTTTTGTTATTTTCTTTAATACAAAAGATACGATCGAAGATGTAAATTTAATTAATAATATATCACTGCACGGAATCATCGTTTCTAAACTTGGTGTTGTATCTTTTATGGGGTACAGGGATAGGAGGGGGGAGGTTCTCGTTTTATTTTTTTCCATTAAAATATTTCCTCACCACACTGATAGAGGAAAATTCGAATTCAAAAGTTTGCTTAAGATCGTTTTACTTCTAACAAACAAATTATTATAATTTATGTAAACGTTTTTTTAATGTCATATTATTACAGTGGATATGATAATAGTCAATTTTCTTTTAACAATTGATAAGAACAATTGTTGTAGAATTTGTGTTACGATTAATTCTCGATTGGTGTTATTCGTCACATATCGGTAATCAAACGATATATATTAGTTGTGTTGAGTATAATGGACACCAATTTGAACAATTTATTTAAATGAACGCAAATAAAATTGAATATTTACAATTGACTGAATAAATATATATATATATATATATTGTATAGAATTAATTTGATAAAAAGAGACTTTGATCGCACCTTGTATATATGAAATAAGGAAATTGGCATCAAGCACATTTATGAGAACGGTTCATCGTTCCTCGGTAGAAAGTTATATTCTGACCTAGTGACGCATGAGAAATCACGGAAACCACTTTGCAGATATAATAATAATAATAATAATAATGACTATATATATATATTGGTATTCGTTTATTTTTAAAAACGAGGAAACAGTAATAATAATAAATATATCTCCTTCATTTTTTGTCACCCTTCCTAAAAAAAAGAAAATAAAGAAACATATTTACCCCTTTGCAATTTTGTACAAATGTATATTATATATACATGTATATATACAATATGTATTTATATACAATTGTATATAAATATATATTGTGTACAAAAAAATTATAAATTCTTCATCCAATAGAGAATACGTTTATATAAAAAATATCAAAATATATTCAAAATCTAATCGAATTATCAATAGAATAGGGGACAAGACGATAAACGTGAGAAATAAAAGTAAAAATTAGGAAAAAATAACTTCGAAAAAAGTAGAAAAGAAAATTCATCGGAAATTCCGAGGAAATGTCGTAGTTCTTTTTTCTTTTTTATCTGAAATCGATAAAACCTTTTGGATTGTGAAGTTGGGATAAGGTAGAAAGAGAGTTGGTATCCGCAAAATGAAAAGAGAAGAGAAGAGAAGAAAAGAGGGCTTCCCCTTCCTGTGGTGGGACACCACCAGTCGTTATCCTGCGGATGTTGGTATCCTCTGTACGATAAAGGTCGATTTCCAGACGTCGACATATTTGAACCATCCCTCCCCCTTTTTATTTCTCACTCCTCCCTTTTCTAATCCTCCTCCTCCTCCTCCTCCTCCTCCTCCTCCTCCTCTCTCTTCTTCTTCTCTTTCTAATTTTGTATTCTCATTTCGTCAAACGTCGCATCTTCCAACAAAAATTAATTAGTATCATGAATGTGCGTACCACGACGTAACTGGAGCGATTCAGTTACGAAGTAACGAGGGTGGCGAGGTTCACGCCCACGTATTGAACGTAATCTAACAACACCAAATATGGTCACTTTGTGCATTGCCCACGAAGTTTCTCCTAACCCCCCCCCCATCCCCACACATCCAATTCTTTTTTTTTTTTTCATAATACTACAAATGTTTATCACTTATCCCTGACCCCCTCCATCCTTCCAGTCTTATCTGTGGACAACACGCTGGGTATCTCGATATTAGGCGTAATAATAATTGTTTTTGATTCGGAGGGAGGGAGGGAGGTAGTATACTCGTCAATTGAATATGTATTAATTTTTTTCTAGATTTTAACGAATCGATTTACAATTAAATTAATTGATATAACGTCAGTTTGTTAAATAAAACATTATTAGATTGATACTCTTTCACAGGAATGTTCTCTTCCTCTTTTTTTTTTAATATATATATATATATATATATATATATATATATATTTTTAATATTTAAAAAGAAAAGATTAATAAATTTTTGATTGTTCTACTTTGAAAAGGTCACAATCGAACGATCGCGATCGTATTAAAATCCAAATATAGACTACGTTTAAGTGTCTTGCCATATTCGAATGCATGTCAGGGTTCCCCACGCGAGTCCTACACCAAACCGAGCCACGAAGACCACCAGCAACACAACGAGGGCTTTCGATTAGGCTTTTTACTGTCACGCAAACCTCACGTTTAAAAGGCGAATATAAGAAGCGTACGAATACAACCTCGATTCCATATGCGAAAGCCAGCACTTTGGAATATCTCCAAATGTTCTAAAACGTTTTCTATGTGTATGTGTATTTTACCTGCCCCACTCTATCACATGTTGCCTTACGTTATCATCTGTGTGTGTGTGAGAATGAACGTTCGTAAACCGACGTTTTGATCATGTTGGTAACGACGCCTGTAAAATAGATCGGAGAGAGAGAAAGAGAGAGAGAGAGAGAGAGAGAGAGCGAGAGAGAGAGAGAGAGAGCGAGAGAGAGAGAGAGAGAGAGAGAGAGAGAGCGAGAGAGAGAGAGAGAGAGCGAGAGAGAGAGACATGTTTGACGTTCGATCGTTAACGAACCTGTTAAAATACTCTCCCACGAGTAATTTCGTGTTAACGTTGTCTTCCGTTTTCGTTTGGTTTCATCCTACGGGATGACATAGTTTTTTTGTTTTTGTTTTTTTCGAACAAAATATTTATAACAGACACATTGTTATTATTAATGTTGCTGCGTTGTATTTATAAATTTCCTTATGCACCAATAATTGTTACACGTAACATTAATTGACTCTTCGATTATCTGTCCTTCTATGACTCGTGAAATATTAATTGCAAAAGAAAAAAGAATGGCTCGAAGATTAAGAAAAATTGTACAACATTGTCTTGTACTATAGTTTTAACAACGCCTCCTTATTTTTACCATATTTACGCATGACTTCCGGCCGGTAACTGAATGACCAAGAGGGTTCTCGATATGATTCACACAATATTGTAGCTAATATCGGTAGACCCCTATTATATATATATATTGTTTTATTTTTCATTCGATATCGTGAAATCAACGAATATTATCAAGAAGAACGAATGAATCACGAAAAGAGGTATCATCGAATGTAATTTGTGATATTGACGATATTGAATCATCGTTGTTTCTTTAATTGCAAGATGTGTTTTTATTTGTTGTGAGAAATATATTTTTAGAAATGTTTAGTTGCGCGTTATTTAAACTTGGCAAATCTTTAACGATACCATTTTTATACATTCGTAAGATAGATTCGGTCTTAATATAATTAAAAAGAAATAAACAGATGCATTATTTACTACGTAGTATATTTATAATTCCCCTTGATTCGGATATTGCAAACGTTCTTCAAATTTAAAAAGACTCCTACTAACGATGATAAAGTAGGAAAATCAATTTACCAATTACCTTTTTAAAAAAGTATAATTCATTCTAGTGCAATCGATTAAATTTCGAAGCTTTACGTTACCATTTTCATATAACGTTTTGTCATAACGATCTTTCATTTAAAACGACTAGTAATACTAATATATTAATCGTAACTCGAGTCGTACGTCGGAGCTGACAAACACACTTTTTAAATTATAAGTAGTATGTAAAAAAAGTTTATATGTTTTACGTAAAGATTCCTTAATGATTAAATTATTATTTTTCTTAAAAATATATTGTACATACTCTTAAACTTTAACATTTCACTAAAATATAAATATATATATACATATAACTATATAAATATATATAATAAAATATCTATATTAGATTTCTAAATAAATGCTTTAAAATGTACATAGAATTTATTTACACATTCACATTGTGTACTCACCTAGTTATAAAAAGTTATTAGGAAATAAGAAGGTCTCAAATATACTGAAATTCTAGTAACATAGCTAAGCTGACTATGGTAATAGTAGTGCTCTACCTTTACCTTACCGACAGTAAAAAAACGCGGAAATAAAGCCAGAAACTATAGGTTTGAAATATGCAATAACTAAGAAATAAAGCGCAATTATTCTTTTTTTTTGCAGTGAATTATTTTAAAAAGTACTGTTTTACCGACTGAGTAATAGTATTCTGTTTTATCGGTAAAGTAATAGTGATCTGTTTTACCGACAGATTAAATAATCCTCTGTTTTATCGACGGAGTAAACGTACTGTTGGTAATTTACCATCAGATCTCGGTCGATAAGTCGTATTACCGACAGTAAAAAAAATGCGAAAATAAAGCAAGCAATTATGAGTTTTAAATGAGCAATTAGTGAGCAACTATCTGCAATTATTCTTTTCTTTCTGCGGTTAAAATTTTATTCTTTTGGTAAGATAAAGGTAGAACACTATTATTACCGATATCGGCTTAGCCATTTTACTAGAATTTCAATATATTTGAAACTTTCTTATTTCCTAGTAACTTTTAATAACTAGTAGTGTACACAAAGTGCGTACTATTGGTTCAATCAAATGTTCAATCAAAAGGCGCTATTATTGTAGCAAGATATCGCCGCCTATTTTGAATTCGATTAAATGCTCTCCTTTTCATTTCGATCTTACTTACATTAATTGCATACGTTTATTAAATATATATTAGAAACTTAAAAAATATGATAAAAATATTACGTTATGCGTGTATAAATCGATAACAGGTAGATCATTGCAAACAATAATATGTGATAAAAGATTTATCAAGAGAATGCACTCTGTACGAAGGACGAACAAGTAATTCTACAATCACGGAGATAAAGATACAGAAAAGAAAGAGAAAAAGAAAGAAAGAAAAAGAAAGAAAGAGAGAGAAAGTACGAACGGATCGCAAAGCAGCTGATAGATAAAGATGGCCGAACTGGATACAAACAAATAGGAACGAACGTCACTGTTTTCTACGTGAACATCACCCGATGGTAAGTGCATGTTGATGGGAAAATTGTCGTCCTGCAACTATGGCTTAGGGTTAATGACTTTTTTCAAATTCATCGGGGAAAGAAAAGCCTGAATTCTTTGGAAAAATAGGAATTAAAAAAAGAAAGAGAAAGAATTAGAAAAAGAGTGAAAGGGTGGGGGGTCGAGAATGAAAGAGAAAGAGAGAGAGAGAGAGAGGAGAGTGAGAGAGAAAGGGACGGAGAGTAACACCTGTCCTGACCTGGTCAATCAGACTTTTTCGTTCTTTATCGTGGTAACGAACGTTGACGAAACGTTACGAGTTAAAATACATTCTTTGATTTCACAATCAATCTTAGATTATAATTAGAAATTAGTTTTATATAAATCGTGCATTAGGTGATCAGTTCTCGTCCATTCACTTTCTTCTGTCAATTTAATTCTTGTTACATGGTAAGAAAATACTTCTTCTTTTTTTTAATCTCTGACGTTATTTCTGAAGGCAAAGGAAGGAGATTCGAGATTACATGGGTGACATTCTTCGCCGACCAATGCAATATTTTTTATTTTCTATTTGCATGCATTTAATGTACGCTCAGATTTCCAACATTTTTTGATTATTTTCTAATTATTCTATCGTAGAAATAATTATTGTATATAACAAATAAAATAAAAATCTAACATATGATGATATAATAATATAAATTCGATACGATTTTTTATATTGCAGAATTTTAATTCAATGATATCATATCGCAGAAGACAATTATTGTACAAGCGGAAACTTTTATGAAAGAATATTAACTTACTTTAACGGATGTCCTCTCATGTCAGGATGAAATGATTTGTTCAAAACTTTTTCTATAAACTCTAGGCATTTACAGTTTTAATGAATTAACAATGTGGTAATAATGATCAAGTTTAATACGAAGAAATAACAACTTGTAATGTGCCGGTGTTGTAAAAAGCACTGTTAGAAGGTAAGCATTTAAATGTTCCTCTTCTCACCATTTAAAAATGATTTAATGTCATATGAAAATAATAAATAAAATCTAAAATTTTGTTCAATTTTATAGGCACAAATGCTAGAAGGCAGTTAAATTAGTGTGATTTAATATAACATGGCTTATAATCCACATAATGTGAAATATCCATCTGAAATACATGACCATCCACAACCAAACATGACAGGATATACGTATCCTACTCATCCACCACAGCATGTGCAGCAAACAGATGAAAATAGAAATGAAAATAATTGTGGGAATAAGGAGACATGTCCTCAAATATCGCATCAATCTTCCAGCACACAAACCATTCAAAAAGTAGATGCAGCTACGATGACTGATCCCTTGCAAATAGATTTCAGACTTACTTCAGAATATTTGGCACGTTGTTCTAGTACTTTAGGTTTGCCGTATGTAACTAAATACGAGGATAATAGCAATAATTCTTCACACAATTGTCAAGAAGTTAGACCCAAGCTTGAATTTGAAGTAGAACCACAGCACATTAATGGTGAATGTTTAATCATAAATATATTACTTCAAATGACATTTGATATTCACACGTCAGTAAGGTTGTCATAATGTTGTTTCAAATTTTATTAAAGGTATGCTGATATATCATTGTCCAGAATGCGCATATAGATTTGAAGATCGCGAAGCGTTGCATGAACACCTGGAGGATCATCGGCAGCGGCCTCATATTTGTGATATCTGTGGTGCAAGCTTGAAACGTAAAGAACATCTTGATCGACATAAACAAGGCCACAATAAAGATAGACCTTATCAATGCAATATGTGCTGTAAGGCATTCAAACGTAACGAGCATCTTGCACGCCACATGATTATTCATTCTGGCAGTAAAAATCAAATTTGTACTGAGTGTGGTAAAGCCTTTTATAGGAAAGATCATTTGAAAAAGCATTTACAGAGTCACAACAGTAGTAGAAATAAAATTTTAAATAGTTCGCAAAATAACCAAAATGGTCAAAGTACCAACGAAGAAGGACTGAGTAGTTTTGCTATGATGATGAGGCAAGCTGGCCCGCCTCCGTTTTCAATTTTGCGTACTTAGCTGTAAAACCGTTATATTGTTTTTACACCAATATCATGAGCAAAGAAATCTTTTTTTTTTATATCTTAGGAAAAAAAACGAATTTTTCAAGGTTGAACTTTATTAGAATTTTAATAAAACATTTTCAATTGTGATTAATATTGAAAGAAAAATAATATTGCTAAATCACAATTTATCGAGCAGTTCAACGTTATTGCCTCTTAACGTGTATCGATACGAGCAGCAGATGAAACATTATTAATAAGCTTTCATTATTTTGATAATAAGTTTGTATTATGCAGCCGTTTGTTACATTTACGAGTTTTCCAGATTGATAATCGTTTGATATGTTTTTATTCAAATCTGTGATCGCGAGTAAAGTAAAATCGTAGATATTACTTTGATTTGTTTGATATATTGTAAATATATTATATGTACCGCAGGAATGGCCAACAAGTTGATCGCGTAGCGATTTTTGGTCAATTATAGTCGACAGGAGACGACTTTAACACGCAAACGAAACATATTGTTAATTATCTTATAGAAGCAAACGATCGGGGATCCTTTTTGAATTTGTTGCAAATGAATATCGTCAATATTACTTAACTCGCGATAATTTATTTACAAAAATTAGTCTTCTAAGTCGAAAAAAGAGAGAGAGAAAAAGAGAAAAAAGAATTTAATTTAAATTATATACTACTTCTGTTAAATAATAATCGCGGAAAGCACCGACTGTTATGTATCTTTAAAAAATATTTTCGTTACTGTTTAAATGAATAATGCGCTAAATGTTGTTAGCTAAAAGTTACTACGCGACAAATGGTTATTATATCTCTATTCTTTCTTATTAGCAAATAAGATGAACACATTTATAAATCTTTTGAGGAAACGGCGGAGTCAAATTCGATATTTAATATTTTATGACATTTTGCCTAAAAGCGTGTCTGTTATTAAGTGCATAAAACTTTGGTAAAAAGAAAAAATATTAAAAAAAGAGTGAGTGAGAGAGAGAAAGAAAAAGAGTGAATGTAATTAATTAATAGTTGGTACTTTACATTTACACTGTTCATGTATTAACAAACATACACTGACTCACATATACATATACTTACGTTACAAAATGAACGTGTATATGTATACCTTATTATATCGTTATTTTATTATAATATGATTATTATTATTGTTACAATCCCTATTGCCACTACTTCCGCTACCGTTATCACTGCTTCACAGTCATCTTTTTAGTACTATTATAAATTTTACTTGATTATTATTAATAATACTATTATGTTGTATTATTCTTGTATATTATTTATATTTATGGAGAATAATTGACTGTCTATCGATTTTGTGGTATTATAATTTTAATAGTGTACAAAGATGATTATGTACACGCCAGGCAAGATGGGTAGAAAGTAAATAAAAGAAAAGGAAAAACAGTTAACATAAAAAATAATAATAAAAAAACAAAAAAAAAAAAGAAAGAAAGAAAAGAAAACGCTCTGTTATCGATTGTAGCAAAAAGTGATGATAAAATAAATTCATTATTATATTAAAAAATAAGTAAATTTGTTTAAATCTGCGATCTTGGAGTAAAGAATATATCTTTTCATTCTAAATAGAATTCTATTCTTTCTAAAAGAGAAAAATGGGAGCAAACGAGGATGATCGGTTGTTAAAAATAAAACTTCAACGACGTTTGCACTTTTTCCAGCATTTTTTTACAATTTTTATATATGTATATGTATTATGTAGGGTATTACATAAAGCAGCGCACTGGGAAATATTTGAAAAATGTTCACAAACTTTAAACTTCCGTCACTTCGTAGCCTAAATTCGTCTTCTCTCTGTATGGTTGCTATATTATACCTACATATCTTTCTAAACGCATGTGTGTTTTTTTAATCTTCTTCTTCTTCTTCTTTATCTTTTATCTTCAACTTCACATCTTCTTCATATCTTCCTTCCTTATTCATATAAGTCTTGAGCCCCCCCCCCTTGTTTTGTTTTTTTCATCCTAATTATCCATCTTTTTTTTTTTGTTTTAGTTTATTTCTTTCCCCCTTATGCGTTCCTGAAAGTTACACGTTTTATGCACTCTATACAAAAATAAAACGCTGAGATCATCAGAGGGATCGCCTAAGTTATACACAATTTATTTTCTTTTTGTTTTTCTCATATCTCTTTCTTTTCCATTCAATTTCTTTTTCCTTTAATGCTTTTTCTCTCCACCATTTTTCACGCTTTTCCTATTCCTTTTTCTATCTCTCTTTCACACACATACACACACATACACACAAACAAACACATACATTCTATTTTATATTGCGTACTCTCTCTCTCTCTCACATTCTTTTTCATTCCCTTTTTTTTCCCATTCCAAAATCTTCGTATGTATTTCTTTTGATTTATACACGACGACGAAAGAACTGCATGTTTTGTACCCTGGAAGACTACGGTACAAATGTTCAACTTTATGGGGGTGGGTTTTTTTTTTTTTTTGTAGATTTAAAGGACAAGGAAGTTATTCACGAAATAATAATAATAATAATAATAATAATAATAATAATAATGATGAAAACAGAACAAAATTAGGATATGCCTGAACAAAAAGAATATTATCTTTTTATCGGTTATATATATATATATATATTGATTTAAGATCATTATCATGTTCTTTCTAAATTTTCTGCTTCATGTTTTATTTTAATAGACGAGCCCCTCTAAGAATAAAAAAAAAAAAAAAAGAAAAAGAAAATGATTGAGCTTTTTTTAAATGCTTTGTACTATGTCGAGGAATTTTTTTCTTTTTTTCTTTTCTTCTTCTTCTTCTTCTTCTTCTTCTTCTTCTTCTTCATCATCATCATCATCATCATCATATTCTTTTCTTTTCTTTTTTTTTTCTTTTCTTTTCTTTGTAAATATACGTAACTTCTTATTCTTCCACAATTTTCCCTTCGATCGATCCGTAATTCTCATCTCTCACTCGTTCGCACACCCTTTTTCTTTTTTTTTAATTACTACACAACACAACACGACGACAAAATTATCGCACGCATTTTAAAACGTATATTTTTTTGTGTTATTACACGCACGCATGCACACCAAGTGGACGACGACAAACCGAACAAACTAAAACATTTTATTTGTTTGTTTGTTTGTTTGTTCTTCATTGACGAACGAGGAGAGTACAAGGCTTTTGTTGTTGGTTCGCACCCAAAAAATAAGAAAAATCAATAATATCTACTTTAATCGATAGGAATGTGATTTGTTGGTTGAGTTACAGTACCAAAAATTATAACAAAACTATTAAACATTAAGAAAATAAAACGGTGAATACAAATTATAAATTCTTTTCCTTCAACATAGAGGATTCTACATTTCTTTTGTTACACCTTTATATTTAATAATAATAATAATAATAATACTAATGATAATTAAAATGGATTGATTAGGCCACATTCCTATCGTTTCTTTCTTTTCTATTTTGTTTTTTTTTGGGTTGCAAACCACACCTTTTAGTTTGACCCATTCGAAGATCATGCGTTTCTTGTACGAAGGCTTTCAATCGAGTTCACTTTTGGCTCTATCGATCGATTTTTAGTACGATTAAGAGTTTCGACGTTTCGTAGAAAAATATTTTTTCTCATCCATTACACACTCATCCTTCGGAGAAATTCTATTTGATTTACAACATGAAGTGTGTAATAATGTTTATATGTATGTATATGTGTTGTATACGTATGTGTGTGGATGTGGATGTGTGTGTGTGTTCTTTTATGCATTTATTATTCTTTCTTTCTTTCTTCCTTCCTTTCTTCATTTATTTATTTCTCTTTATATTTTTTTAGCGCAAGTAAATAAGAATTTCTTCATCTTTGTCCATCGAGAACAATGGCTATTACACAAAGGTCTGTGTTTGAAAATATTCTATTTAACTCTTTCCCGTAATAATTAATCCTAGGCATGGATATTATTCATTCCAGCCCTTATCTAGAATTGCTAGAAATCATTTTCTTTTATACAATGAGTAACATATATTTTGTGTGTATATTCTCGATTATTTATTGCCTCGAAACCCTAATCCTACAAATTAAGGGCCTAAGGTTTTCATCTTAAATTGTTTTTCATCTTTAAATTGTTCAAAACAAGTAAAGGATCGCTTATTGCAATAATTGTCCTCGTTTCAAAATGCGGGAGGGGGGCAGACAGTTTCTAAAATTGTTGTTTTGTAAAAAAAAGAAATAAATAAAAAAAGCAATGAAAAATGATTAATTCAAATCATTCGTTTGGATTGATGATACTACTACTCTCTCTCTCTTTATAAAAAATCAGTTCACAGTAATGATCCTCTAATTGTTTTGAACAATAGATTATTTTATATTTATATATATATGTATATTATGCACAGCGTATTACAATAATGTGTATGAATGCAGTACAATAAAATAAGCTGTTTAGAATATTAATATTCTAAACAACGGTAAACCGTAAAAAGTGCCATTTTGTCTAGAAAATTCAGGACAATCCAGGATAATCCAGGACATATTTTATTCAGGTATACGGGAAAAAGTTAACTTTGCGATATCTACTTTTAATGCGTGTTTGAGCATAACGAACGATGCCCACGTAATGGAAAAACGACGAACGTCTTTGTCTTTGTCTTTCTTTCTTTCTATCTTTTTTTGTATTTAATCAGGAGAGATAACGCTTCTGTCATTAAAAAATATAGGAAGACGTTAATCTCTAATCGACACGCTGTTACATTATTAAATGTTTATGTACGACCGAACGAGCCAGAGTAAAGAGTAGAAATATTATTAACACAAATCCTTCCTTTCCTGACATTTCATTTTTCATCTTTTGAGATCAATTGATCATCATCATTATCATCATCATCATCATCATCACCATCGAATCATTCATTCATTCTTTCCATCTTTTCTTTCTATTTTCTTTTTCTTAAAACAATATTTTCGATTAACTTAAAAACCAATATCAATTTGACGATCCATCATCAAACGTTTACTTTCATTGCTCAATATCATCGATGCAACATTCATTCTTTCTATTCTTTTTGTCTTCTTCCTTTTCCTCCTTTCATTTTTGACGTTGCTACGTTAAAAGACAAAAGGAAAATATTACAATAAAAAAGTTAAGGTGCAACTGCAGGCGGCGCGTTTTAATTTATGAACGAAAAATGCAATTGATTGAAACCCCTGAATTAAGTAGAACACATTAATATCGTGTATGTAATTTTGTTCTATATATAATTACATCTACAATTATTATTATTATTTAATTTCTTGTATGTGAACATAAAACAGAGTATACCAGAGATTTTTTATTGAAGAAAAATTCAATGCTATGCGTGGACTATATACTAAATTAAAATTTACCTTGCAACTTCCCACCCCTTTCACCCCCCCATGAAACCATAACGCGCCGCCGTAAGAACGACAAAGTATATGTCTAATTATTTTAACTCGAAGTTATCGAATTAAGTACACTAAGTACTTTATGATTTAAGTATACAATTATTTATATTTTTATGTATATATATATGTAAGAGTGTAGAAAAAGATTCTAATAGCTTAATGCAAAAATATATTATTTTGCGTTTTAAGTCGCACGAATTATTAAGTACACGATCTCTAAACGCGTGTTCAAATCATCAAATACGAAAACCGATTTTCTACAACATGTTCGACATGTTCAAAAAAGAGAACTAAAAAGTTTCTAAAAAAGATACAAACATGGATGTCAATGTTCTTTTTTCTTTATCGGTCATATATGATCCATCATTATGATTATCATCATTATTGTTATTCATTATCATCATCATTATCGTCATTATCATCATCATCATCATCATTATCATCATCATTATCATCATCATCGTCGTCGTCGTCGTTTTCAATGATTACAATCATTTTTTTAGTTACTAAAAATATTTAATTTTACTTTTCTCCGTTATCTTCGTCTCTTTCTACCTTTCTTTCTTTCTCTCTCTCTCTCTCTCTCACACACACACTTTCACTCTCACTCTCTTTTTCTATTTTTTTCTCTTTATTTCTCTTTCGCGTACACGAACTTAAAACGCGCAAAGATCTTATACGCGAAAAAGAAGATGAAGGAAGCAGCAGCAGCAGGTACAGCGGCGCGTTATCCAGCGTGCAAAAAGGGCCCAACCCCTACCTTCCCCTCCCCCATTAACAGAGAATCTCAGTCCCAAAATTTCCAAATCAATGTTTCATACACATTTTTGTAATAAACAAATCTAAAATGAAATTTCAGTCAAAATCTAGCCGCGAATAAAAATTCCAATTTGCGTGGGGGTTCCTTTAATTAACTACCCCTATCATCTCCTACCCCCTGGCCCCCCGTAACGCACCGCTGAGCAGGTATACGCGTGTGTGTGTTCGATAAAAAGAAGAAGTCACGCACAACGCTACATTTCTTTCAAATTCACTCGTTGAAAAAGTTACATTTCGAAGATACGAATAAAAGTTCCAGCGCTATGCGAAGGCACCGGAGAATTGTTTTTCCTTTCATTTTTTTTGTTTTTGTTTTTTTTCCCCTTTCTTTTCTTTTCTTTTCAAAAAAGAGAGCGAGAGAGGAAGAAAGAGGGATGAAGATGAGACTGAGTGTATGTGTATGTATGAGAAAAATAGATAGAAAGAGTGAGAGAGATTAGATATAGGTAGAGAATGAACTATTTGAAATATGTTATTTTCTTTAGGAACACCAACTTTTAAATACTCGACGAGACGGATAATTTCTTTCATTTCTTTTTTCTTCTTTCACATTTAAAGGTACAAAAAATTCCGTCGAATATGAAAACACTGGTTCTCAAATAGACTGCCAACATTTCGTGACGTTACTTCCCACAATCTTTATCTTTTTAAAAAGATGTAGAGATTTTGAAAAAAAAAAAAGAAAAAAAATACTTGTCTCTCTTCTCTCTTCTCTCTCACTTTCTCACTTTCTCTCTTTCTCTCTTTCATTCCCATTTGTATAAGTCATAAAGCTATTTTGTTAATAATTTTTGTCCTCCCTTTCTATAAACGTTTCGAGACAATTACGCATACATAATAATATTGCGAATTATCTTTTCTTAGTTCCACATTTGGCTTGCTTTCTATTTTAAAAGACCCACCATCTATCATCTCGCTTTCTCTTCTTCGGCTTTTCCTTCTCTTTATCTTTTTCCTTTTTCTTCTCTCTTCATCCTTTCTTGCTCTCACTCTCATTCTACCTTCTTTCCTTCCTTCCTTCCTTCCTTCCTTCCTTCCTTCCTTCCTTTCTTTCTTTCTTTCTCGCTTTCGCAGGCGCACTAATTTTATTCTCATTCCCAATTAAATGTCGTATTTTTGTTACTGTTTTCTTGTATACAAACTTACTTGCTAAAACGTACCATCCTAGAGTGTACTCTTTCTGTGTGTTTCTTTTTATTATTTTTTCTTCTTATTTTTTTTGTTTTTCTTTTCTTTTCTTTACTTTTGTTGTTGTTG
This sequence comes from Polistes canadensis, assembly GCF_001313835.1. Taxonomy (NCBI): domain Eukaryota; kingdom Metazoa; phylum Arthropoda; class Insecta; order Hymenoptera; family Vespidae; genus Polistes; species Polistes canadensis. The sequence continues at coordinate 167,808 of NW_014569809.1, forward strand.
TTTACGATTACAAGTACGTGGCGATGGAGTATTTTAATACAGCTCATTCTCTTATATACTTTTATAATATAATATTTATATATCTATATATATATCTATATATAAATATAAATATATAGATATATACAACTTTTATAGTATATACTATGTATGTAATATTCTTATTATATCATTATACTTGAGGTCTGACGAAACCTGAATTTTCGTGTTACTTGCTAAAAACGTATCATCACGCTAGAAACATGATGCGGAAGATTTCAACAACGAGGATCTCAAACTGTTGGATAATTTTTAACTCATTTATAGCGGATTTTCTTCCAATTGTACTCTTTTCGCTCGCGTGTGGGAAGAAAACATTATTATTGAACTAAATAAAATTAAATTAATATTAACATTTATATATATAGATAAATTAAGTGAAAATGTATTTGAACTATTGTCTGTATATCGATGAAATAATTCTTCAAACGGAGATGCATCAGTTTAATAGTTAATCGTCCTTATTTTGTATTGAACACTATCTTTAAGTATAGAAGTATTGTGTATTTAAAATACGTAATACTTCAATAAAGTTTATATTAATGTACACAGGGTGGATATCATCGTCAGTGTCGTTGGTAATCAACGTTACATTGTTAAAAATTATCATCCCCAGTTTATAAATCCTCTTATTTTATTTTTTCTTAATTATCATATTTGTCTTCTCTTTGACTAAAGGAATTTTAGTTTGTCTACTTTCAACGAAAAGTTTTAGAGAACTCTTGCGCGAAGACCGCACAAATCTACGTTTGACCATTTCTACAAATAGGAAACCTTTTCCAATATTTCTTTTCTTTGGAAAAAAAAAAAAAAAAAAAAATAAAAGAAAGAAAACATTCGCATCACATTCCTAACCAGGCATATACGTTACATTTATACAGTACCTAAACATATTCAACACTATCTGCGCCGTCATATTGACGTTGAATTAATGTTTAAACACGTACAAGATACTTGACGACGAACATAAATGTATGATAATAGTGTGAGCGATCTTAAACCGAACAGTTATTATTGGTATGGCAAGAGAAAACGGCAAGGAGGATTTAAAAAAGAATGGCACAATTGATAACTCTAAAAAAAGAAAAAAGAAAATAGAATAAAAAAAGAAAAAAAAAAGAAAAGAAAAATAAAACAAATTAGATAATTGATAACGCAAAGTTCATTTGGATTACTAGAGCGAAAAATCTCTATCCAAAATGATCACAGTCCACGAGGGTTATCTTTACATAAGGTTTGATATATAAATTAAAACAGTTTTATAGAAGAAACTGCACTTATTTGAACGTAAAATGTACTGTATACACGTATAAAAAAGAAAAAAAAAACAAAAAAGAAACCTAAATATATTTATATATATATATATGTATATATATGTATATATATATATATATGTACTGTACCCTTTTCAAAGGAACAGAAACTTACGAATGTAATCAGTACTCAACGAAGATTAAACAGATCTAACGAAAAATATCTATAAAAACAATGTAAAAATTATATAAAAAAAAAAACTAAACAATCTCAATAAGAGTTTGTTCACGAAGGATTTTTAGTACAATCTTGATAAATCGTAATATATATATAT
>NW_014569809.1:169684-171129 GCF_001313835.1 Polistes canadensis
TTTTAAAAATCAAAAAAGTAAATTTAGTTTAAGTATATATCTCTGAGCGTTGTACTACAACGAATTTCTTTGAAGTATACTCAAAACGTCTAAAATATTGAAAAAAAAAAACAAAAAAAAAACAAAAAAAAAATTAAAAGATATACAATCGAATAGAACGATGGGACGAATGTTGTTTTTTTTTGCATCTATATAATAATTGCCCTTATAATACTAAAAAGATTCATTAATACGATAACCGTTTTTGCACTATCCAACCGAATCAGATAATTATAAAAATCTGATAGATATACACTCGCAAATACAGCATTATTTCGATCCAGCACGGTTACGAAGAAAAAAAATATAATTCATTGTATTTCTCTCCCAATATATCTCCCACCTACCACCTACCCCCTACCCCCGTTCGCGCGCACGCGTGCACGCTCTCATCCTCTCTTCTAACTAGCTTAGTTTTCCATATATTAACACCAAGCTTCTCACAAAAATATGTTTTTGTTTTTTCATACATACAGTAGTATGGCAAGACTCTTAAATCAGGCTTCTAATCTAAGTTCTCTTACTGAAATTATAGTTTATGTATGCACTTCAAAACCCATACTATTATTATTATTATTATTATAGTGTGTTAACGTGTCTGTTTTCTCGATCCTTGCTCGTATATCACATTTATTCATGCTATATAAAATACGATCTAAAGAGAAAGTGTTGAACGGAATTCTGGACATCCTTCAAATGTTTTTCTTTCTTTCATTCTTTGCTTTTCTTTTTTCTTTTCTTCGTTGCGCCCAAGCATAGTAGTCGTGGATGCAAGAATTTTTGGTTGTAACGTTAAATATATAATCATCCGCATGAACGAATGAATATTAATTAATCGTCGTTTTTATATAAAGGATGCAAGAAGCAGAACATCGTTTAGAATCACTTTTTAAATGAAATGTATGTAGAAAACTCACTATGTCCGAGCCACATGAAATCGTTGTAACTCTGTTCGAGGAGACAATCGTGTAGCGTCATAATGTTACCTCTTAGTCGAGGTCTTCCCCTGCTCTCAGAAATCTTTAACGTGTCCTAGAAAGCCGAGCTCGTGCGTCTGATAATGGCTGGGTGTAGCAAGCGGAGTAACGTTCGATTGGTGCGCCACATTGACTGCGGCCAAGTGATGGTGATGCAAAGTATGATGCGAAGTATGAGTATGAAGAATGTTGTTTGGATGGGGAACTTGGAAGTTCCCTGGTGGCGGGGCTCAGGATAGGAGAGGACCCGGATGCCCGCCTGGAAGAACGGACGATGCTGAAACGGTTGTCGTTTGCATACTGGATACATTATTCTGCTGTTGATTTTGTTGAGTACCTAAAATAAAAACACAAATATCATTCTAACAAACGAATAAAACCCTATTAACCTGTTCTTTGTAGAGAGAGAGAGAGAGAGAGAGAGAGAGA
>NW_014569809.1:171154-190037 GCF_001313835.1 Polistes canadensis
AGAGAGAGAGAGAGAGAGAGAGAGAGAGAGAGAGAGAGAAAGAGAAAGATAGAGAATAAAATATTACATTATATCACAAATTTCAGATTAAAATCTGTCGAGGTCGAAGTAGTATCTTACCAGCATTCTGACTTAATTCAGCTTTCACTCTCCTAGCAATATGACTCCTAGTATGTTTTCGCAAATGATCTTTTCTATAAAAGCCTTTACCACACTCTGTACACACATGACGTTTCTCGCCAGAATGTATTACAAAGTGCAACGTCAATTGTTCTTTTCTCTTGAAAGCTTTCAGGCACACAGTGCAGACATAAGGTCTTTCAGGATTATGACTTTGTTTGTGACGCGTCAAATGATCTTTTCTTTTAAGACCAGCTCCGCAAATGTCACAAACAAATCTTCGCTCCATAGTATGACCCAATAAATGTTGTTCCAGCAATTCTCGTTCAGGGTATGCCATATGACACTCAGGACAGCAATAAAGAGTAGAGCCATCTAAAGCAGTGGTCAATCGAATTTCTCCAGGTTTAGGGCGTGGTTTCTTTTCCTTTGGTGGCTTCTTCTTCTTCTTTTTCTTGTTGTTCGGAGACATCATGATATTAGGCGTAGTAGTGGTAGCAACTGCCACCGATGTGGTCTGCGCCATTTCAGATTCCTTCTTTATACTCTCTGCGGAATATTTGAGAAAATGATGTAAGCTAAGCGGCAAAGTACTGGCTGGTAAATGACTGAGGTAATCAGCAACAGTGGAGCCAGGCGTTGCCAGGGACTGCCAGGTTGCAGGCATCGTGGCAGGCGTTTGGGTGTGGGCGTGCTGTTGATGATGTTGATGCATCGTATAGTCCTGCTGTCCACCATTGGTAGCTGCATCCCCATTGCGCTGCTGCTCATCCCCCTTCTTATCCTTGCTTTTGTCCTTATCCTGTAGGAGATTGCAAACGTCCTGTTGATTTATAGTCTCGGTGGCTTGCTAAAAATTGGGATCGGCGATGGATTATTAGAGCTCTGAAGACCGTTTGAGTACGTCTGTAGATATTCAGAGTCTAACAAAAGGGGGACTTAGAGAGAACGATAAAAGATGTTACCTGATGATACGAACGTTTCTCTTGCATCCCAGGCGAATTGGAGGGTCTCTGTTGCACCGGCTGAGCTTGAGAATATGGCACATTGGGATAATGGTGGACGTTGCTGTTTGGATAATTAGCCTTGTTGTTCATCATCACTTGCGATTGAGAAGTCTGTACGCCGTTGGCCTCAGGACGGTACTTTCCCATAACCGGCACTCCGATTGGAGGCTGGTTGGGAAAATGATTAGCGTAACGCGCGCTAGCACCACCGGAGCTGTCGGTCGCGAACTGATGGATACTCGGTATAGTGCCGGGAAAGTGGCCTCCGAACGGCGGGAAATTCATTGCAAACCGTCAATCATATACCTGAAACGTTAATGAAATCGTGAATAGAATTCGCGTAAGGATTAGGATGGATGGAAGGGTGGAGGAGGGGAGCTGTATGCAGGGAAGCAAGAGATGGGGTATGGGGGGGGAGAAGAGGGGGAGATAGATAGAGAGAGAAAGATAGAGAGAGAAAGAGAGAGAGAGAAAGAGAGGAGATAGAGAGAGAAAAGAAGAGAAGCTCGTCGGATAAAGAAAAGAGGATAAGAGAATAAAGTTTTCAGGCGCGGTCACGCACATCGAACCGTCAGCGTCAAGTTAGTCAAGAGAGAGAGATATTTACTCACAGCAACGACGTCCCTTTCCCCATGGTTTTCTCGTCGTCTCTCGTTGGTCGAGCACTTTTCTCGGGGAATTCACCTCCCGTCGAGACAGACACACGATTACGACGCGAATGATCACGACGGTATATCCCCTTCCAAGTAGTAGAACAGTGCTCACTCTCTTTCTCTCTGTCTCTCTACTCCCTTCGCTCGCGAGACTTTCGCATGAGGATAATTTTTATTGTCGTCGTCGTCGTCGTAATTGCCGTTGCGTTGGGTTGCGTTTCGTTGCCACCACCGCCGTCGTCGTGGTCGTGGTCGTGGTGGTCAGTTAAGTTTAAGGATATACGCGAAGACGAGATGCCGTGTGTATTCGAGATCGAGAGGATCCGGCGCACCGGGAAGTGCACGGCTTGGAAGAACGTACTCTCCGGACGGTGGGGAGAAGGGAAAAAACGAAGAGCCTACTGTGTAGCGGCCGGGATCGTCGCGACGCGGCGACGACGGCGGGGTGGCCTGTCGAAGGGAGTGAGAGAACGCGAGACCGAGACCGAGAGAGTGAGAGAAATAGAAGGGATGGGGAGAATGATCGTTAGGGGGATGGGCAGGGCGCGTTTGTGTGTGCGGAAACTCGAAGGAAGACGAGACGACCCGAAGAGTCAGGGGGAGGGTAAGCGCGAAGAGGACTCTAGCGTGGCTAAACGACTGAGAGAGAGAGAGAGAGAGAGAGAGAGAGAGAAAGAGAAAGGACGCGATGGGGGAGACTTTGCGAGAAAGAGATAGACAGAGAGAGAGAAGGGGGTGAGGAAAGAGGGGGAAGGCGTCTTTTCCCCTCTCGGCGCGCCCGCGCGCGCCCCCAGTCGATACGCGGGGGCCGAATTCGCACGAAATTCAGCAGAAAATGGCCGTGCACGGGAGGTTTCCCCGACGCTCTCTCGAGGATCAGAGAGACAGAGACAGAAAGAGAGAAAGAGAGCGAGAGAGAGATAGAGAGAGAAATAGAAAGAGAGAAAAATTTCTCTCCTCGCGCTGCGGCCGCTGTTAGCTTACCATTTATCTCAGCAGGCACCACCTCGTGCTCGCCGTTCGCTTGTACAAAGAAGTCAGATTTTTTCCACTATGATGAAAATCCAAAAATCCTTAGGGCCTGGAGGAAAAAAAGGATGCCCAGTGACGACGTAGTGTGCGTACCGTTGACACCTGTCCCTCAAGTCTCGGCGCCCCCACCCCACCCCACGTCCGCCCTCTACTGTACCAGCCTCTTAACTATTTTTTCTCTCTCCTGGCCCTCCTCCTCCTCCTCCTCCACCTCTTCCTCTTTTACCTCCACCTCTTCATCCTCCTCCTCCACCAGCACCACCTCCACCTCCTGTTCGCGGCCGCGCCGGCGAAAATACCCGAATCCGTTGGGGTTTTAACTTCGAATCGCTCCCGGCGACCTGCCATTACGTTCCCTCTTCTTCCCCTCCCATCTTCCCTTGCAACAACCACTCTTTCTCTTTCTCTCTCTCTCTCTCTTTCACTCGCTCGAAAGATACTAACCACGCGAATTTTCGATCGCGAAATCTTCGATTATCGATTCTAACTTTAACAAAAGATTCACCTTCGATATCGAGTCAATTAGGTTTTTTTCTTTTTTTCGATATTAATCATTAATTATGATTTTTTACATATTTTGTATATAATATTTAATGTATATGCATGTATATATATATATATATATATATGTATGTATGTATATATATTTTTTTTCTCATCGATTTTGATTTTTTTTTTATTTTTTTACAAACATGTTATTTTATTTTTTTTTTGTGTTCTATTTTTTAAATCTGCCACAGGATAATTTAACAAATGCGCTCATTCGACGATTGGCGCGAAATTTGGCCGGGCAATTCGTTGTTTTATTTTTGTATTAAATGTATTCTTTATTTTTCTCCTCCAATATTTATGTAAGTAACAATGAAAATGACTTATAAACTATCCATAATTTCTACGATAATAATAATAATAATAATAATAATAATAATAATAATAATAATAATAATAATAATGAGCTCTATTTAATAAAGAAATAATAATCATTATCATCATAATAATAATAAAATAATAATTATATTTCTTTTACAACTATTTTTCCCGATGCCAGTTACCTTATACTTACAATGCGATTTTTTTTTCTTTCTTTTTTCATGAATTTTTTCTCTCTTTTTTTTTTTTTCTTTATTATACATTCGCTTCTACTCAACAATTTCCCGAGTCACTTAAATTTCATTTTCATTCATTTTAAATGATTATTTTTTTTCAATGAAATATCGTCGTCAAACTTTCTTGATAGAAATTACAACTGTGCTTTGAAGATTCCACTTCTAAATATGACGATGTATTAACATAAAGAAAAGCATTTCTTAATATCCGTATAAAAATTGTACAATTGGTTGATTGGTTCATTCAAAAAAATCAAAGCTAAGAATGATAAAAAAAAAAAATTGACGAATAATTCGAGATTATGAAATATTTGCAAAATGTGTAAATGTTGGCTTTGCTTTGTTGTCCTTTCCACATATATATGTTCTTCTTCCACATAAATGCATCAAATAATATATAGAAATTAATTGTAAACTTATTTCTCTTTCTTTTTTTAATCGGATAAAACCATATATGTATTCCTCGTGCGAATGGCAAACATAGTATATATACTTTTGCAAAATATTCCGCATTTAATTTGATTTCTACATGCAATTATCTCATAATCTTTAATCCAATTTATGCGATGTAACGAATCACATTAAAATACATATTAAGTGGTTCGCGCGCCACTTATTATTGTAAAAATATACACTAATCATTGTCATTAATTTATAAATGAGAACAATTTATGATTACACTTTTCTTTTATGTTTTGCAACAACTTCAATAATAGATTTCTACGTAATACTAAATTAAAATCAAACGATTGATTACTCTTTCTCCCTTTCTTTTTTTTCATTTTCTTTTTCATCCCTTTACTTTATCTCGGATTGCGTGTAGACTAAGCAAATTAATAAATAAAACATATCACTTTATATTTGCACATCACAGTAATCCTCCGTTTAGGGATGAAAAACTGTTATATTTACAGGGTTTTATTTTTTTTTGTTTCTTTTTTATTATTTTTTCATTTTCTCTTATTATTTCATTTATTCAAGAGAAATAATGTTAGCCCCAAACTCGATTGCCTTTGTCCTTCGGCGAATCCAGTTCGTGGTTTCAAAAATATATATATTTTTTTTATCTATTTATATAAGTGTATGTTTAAATATATATATACATATACGTATATGTATATACTTATATGTACATATATATATATATTATATATATGTATATATGGATATATATACATTATATATGTATGCATATATTCATATATATTTATATATATATATATAAATTTCTTCATTTATATATAACGCGTGCGTCATGGAACTGGATTGGCGACGAAAACATTTTATATCGTGCGATTCATTCGCACCTTCACACGTACGCTATAACGTGTACGCAAAAAAAAAAAAGAAAATTCGAATAAACGAGCCTTTTTGTTCGTGGTTCAGCTCGGTGCGCTTTAAAAGATGATTGTAAATATAAATTATTCCGGCCTAGCCACGACGCGGTTTAAGGTCCAAGCTGATATCATTTTTTTTTTCTTTTATGTAATCACTACTAGGCAACAATGACCATCATCAACAAAATTTCTTGCACGATATCAATTAAAGAATTTCGATAAGAATTCAATCTGCTAGAACTCCTTGTCTAACACGACCCCTAGCCTGTTGATGATTGAATCTGTAGTACCGCCCGGCTTGACTAGGGGCGGTATGCTGTTGCTAATGCTGCTGTTGTTGTTGAGGTTGCTGTTGTTGAGGTTGTTGCTGTTGTTGCTGCTGCTGCTGCTGTTGCTGCTGCTGTTGTTGTTGTTGCTGTTGTTGCTGCTGCTGCTGTTGCTGTTGTTGCTGTTGCTGCTGCTGTTGTTGCTGATGATGCAACATCGCCATTGCACCTGTTTCAGCAGCAGTCGGCAGCACAACGGTAGACTGTTCGCTGACAGAAATTTGATGAATCTGAGCTTGAGAGCCCTGTCCTACTTGTATTTGAATTTGCTGAAGCTCTGGTACGGAGGATTGTTGTTGCATTTGCTGTTCAGTTTGTTGCTGTGCTTGTTCTACTTGTTGCTGATTTTGCGAAGTATCAGCCGTATTTAGTGGATCTTCTTTAGCACGTTTAGCAAGATGAGATCTTGCATGCTTTCTTAAATGGTCTTTTCTATAGAAAGCTTTTCCACATTCGCTACACACTTCGGTTTTTTGTCCAGAATGTATAACAAAGTGAAGATTGAGATGCTCTTTTCGCTTAAACCCTTTCATGCAGACAGAGCAAATAAACGGTCTATCGGGATTATGACCAAGTTTGTGTCGTTCTAAATGTTCTTTTCGCTTCAAGCCAGCACCGCAAATATCGCAGATAAACCTCCTCTCTATTTTATGACCAATAAGATGTTGTTCCAATAGTTCTTTCTCTGGATAAGCCATGTTGCATTGAGGGCAACAAAACAGAGTGGTACCATCTAAGGCAGTAACAATACTAACTTGACCGGGCTTTGGCTTTTTTGGTTTTGGAGGCTTTTTCTTATATTTCTTTTTTCTTTTAGGTTTTGCTCCTGGTTCTTGTTCTTCGACAACATCAGGAAGAATCGTCTCACCTCCGGCTACCGTAATCTGTACAGCTTGTTCTCCAGATGGCATACTGCCAGAAGCATCTAAGCCATCCGCGCCCAAAGGACTCGATTCTATGTTCGCTTCTCTTTTTATCGTTTCTGTTGAAAATTTGAGAAAATGCTGTAAGCCGAGAGGCAAGGTACTAGCGGGTAACCTTGAGAGATAATCAGCAACAGTAGAACCTGGTGTTGCCAGACTTTGCCATCCTGCAGGCATTGCAGTAATGAACTCTTCATTACTTTGATTTCCTTGATTTTTGACTGTTCCTCTTTTAATAAGAGCAACCGGAGTTGTGCCTTCTTTCACATCCTCCTTAGACTCTTCCATTCCTTCTCTTAAAATCAAATCTTGTGGTATTTGCGCAACCACAGTCAATCCCTCTGGTGCTCCTGGAAGTTGTACTGTTTGCTGAATCGTCTGTTGTGATGTGGTAGTTACTGCCACTGATGTACTTTGTGTTGTTTGATCCGATCTATCAGAAATAAAATAAAAACGATGTTACAATTGACAAGTAAAAAAATAATAAAATAAAAATAAGAATATTTGAAATATGACGATTCTTACGTTTGCGTTGTTGCCACAGTATTTTGTGGCTGAACTTGAATCTGGAGACCATCCGTGCCTTGTTGTTGACTATAGGCAACGGTAAGGACAGTCGCTGCACCTTGGGGAAATTGTCCCAACGAAATAGGTGCAATATGATATTTGGGTTGGTCCCCGCTGTTTCCGCTTTGAGAAACACTGGGATTAACCACCTGAATTTGAACAGTTTGTTGCTGTTGCGTTCCATCTTTTCCAGGTACAGTTATAGGCAGCGTAATGATTTGCTGTTGTTGGTTATTGCCTCCTTGAGCAACAGCAAACCCGTTAGGGTCAACTGGTCTTAAATAATGAACGCCACCCTCTCCACCTGATAAAACGCCGACGACTTGACCACCAGTAGTTAAATTTTGTGCAAATTTCGCTGTTGCAAATTGGTGAACAGCGCCCGGTTGTAACGAGCCTGTGGCAAAGCCAGGAAAAGGCGTGAAATTCATCTTTAACCGATGTTACGTCTGTTGAAAAAGAAAACAAATAAATACATACATTAGTAAATAATAATTGTAATCAAAGATATATATTATATAATTATTATTAGATATCCTATGTATCATATCTAATGTTCTATTTACGTTTGAATTTAAATATGAAATGTAAGAAAGAAATCAATTGGGATTTATGATTGATTCTAATTAAATCATTTTTTCCAAAGTTCATATTCCTCAAGTACTCTATACAATACATGTCGTTTGCAAGATTTGCCCTCAAGTCTTTTTACTATTACTTATTCTCATTTCTATCAAGACCAAAGTTGCTATAAGTAAACCAATCGACATTTCCTCTTCCTCCACCTCTGTTCGTCTTTAACACGTCTATTTATATTCGAGTGAATGCTCGTGTATAAACCCCTTCCCTCTTCTAGCCACCCAGAACGCATCCCACAATCCTCCCTCTCTTTTTCTCTCTATTTCCATGCCTACACAACAACACAACATCTATCGAAAGTGTATGTTATAAAAGTGGTGTAGTAAGCGGTAGGGAGTCAAAAGGCAACTCGTCGTCGTTGTCGGTCGTGTTCTCTCGTGCGGAGGTGGAAGTGCCACCGTGAGTAGAGTGTGTCGGGGTGGTGGGGTTGGGGTGAGGGAAACCCCCACTTCACCCCTCCCCCACCACAAAAGGGATCTGGGAGCAGGGAGGATGGTCGCCGAAGTGGCCCAGGATTACACCCCACTCCACTCCACACTCCACCACGCTCGTTGCAACTATGGGGTAGGAGCAAAAAGAGGATAGGGGGGAAGGCATAGGTGGGAAAGCGGGATCCCACCGCGAAATAGAGCCCCGATCTTTCGCTCCCTCCCTTCTCTCAGCCTCCACCACCGATCTTCCTCCTTCCTACCCGTTATCATCTCTTTCTTTCTTCTCATTCTCTCTCTCTCTCTCTCTGGTTCATTCGTTTTACCACTCTCCCTCTCTTTATATTCTCTCCATTCTTTCTCTCCCCTTCTGACACCAACTCCACTACAGCGTAAAGTAGTAACACGTATCGTGCGGGAGAGACCAAAGAGAGAAAGAAAGATACGTATAGCAGAGAGAGGAGAGACGAAAGAGAGAGAGAAGAGAGGAGAGAGAGAGAGAGAAAAGAGAGACGAAAAGCTCAGGATGGGGTAGGGGCACGCGTCAAGAAAGAAGGGAGACAAGCCACGACACTACCGGAAACTCCCAGGGGAGGGGAACGCGAAATATCGGGAGAGAGAGAACGAGAGAAAGAGAGAGAGAATAGGGAGAGGGAGCAGAGTGTAGTAGACACTGTGGTAGACGAAGTGGGACACGACGGCGACGTTTGCCCTTGTTTCGGAACGCACTCGTTGGAGGGAAGGAAGGTAAAAGAGAGAGAGTGAGAGCCAGGAAGCATTAGATAGAGAGAGAGAAAGGTTAGGTTTGTTACCCGTGGTGCCGCCTTTAGCACCGCCGTACGCCACCAAGAAGGGTGTCGCGCGGCCTATAACCGAGAGGAGAGAGATCCTCTCCCACGTCCTCTCCTCCTCGTTATTCCCTCGCGATTCCTTCGATTGCCACGACGCGACGCAACGCGAACACGCGAATACCGCCAAAATAATAATGGATAGGTAATTTTATCTCGATAATAAGCAGCCCCTTTTCGACTGTTGGACGTTTGGCTTTTTCGTCGTCGGCGAAACGGCGAGTGCGACTGACCGCTCGGCCGAGGCCGTCGGTCTCCTTTGCAAGACGCGCATGTCGTAATGGCGTCGATTCTCTTAAGGCTCGCTGCGCCTGCCTCTTTCTCTCTCTCTCTCTCTCTCTCTCTCTCTTTCGAAAGAGAAGCAGCACGCGCGCGCGCGCACGTACGCAACACGAGAGAGAGAAATATATCGTCGTCCGTCCTACTACGCGAATACCAAATTAACACACAACGCGCGAGATATACCTACTTTCCCTTAATGCATTTATTTATCGCTTTCCTTTCTCTCTATATATTTTTTTTTGTTCGTTCCTTTTCTTTCTCTTTCTTAATACTCTATTATTCAATTATAAAGATTATCGCTTTTCCTCCATCTTTCTTTTATGTAACACGTTTTCGAACGACGAACGAACGAACGACCGCGCGTGTGTGTGTGTGTGTACGCGTGTATCTCGGTCCTTTATTATCCCGTTCAACTCGAGGGACGCCGTTCGGCGAATGGAACGACGGGGCATGGCTGCTGCTGCCTACCGTTGTATTCGTCGGTCGTCGTCGTCGGCGGCGGCGTTGCTGTTGCAACCAGCATAATTCTTTCTTCGATTAATTTTGTCCTATTACCACCATGAAATTATAAATATTATGATGACTAGATAAAATAATATTAACGCGTCCACGTTGTGTTGTTCTTAGATTCCATTGTTTGATTATGTCTCGATAAAATGGAAAGTCAAAAAAGCGGAAATGAATGATGGGTAATATTTAGTAGCGGCAATGACGTGGCCGGAAATGACCGAATCATGACGTGGCCGTAAATGATCGAATCATGACGTGGCAAACACGTAGTAGCACGGGAAAACCAATCGGATGCTCGAAGAACGGAAATCGAACGCGTTGTCCTCGTGATGCTTGCTCGGCCGCCATGACGCAAAGGATACTGTGCTTGCTTTCCTTCTACATGGCGACCTAGCCGACGGCTTTATTTTCTCTCGACGAATGCAATTGCTGTTTCTCTCTCTCTTCTCTTTCATACACACACATACAGCAGCAGCAGGCAGACACATATATACATATTTTCTGTCTCACTCTCTCGCTAAGAGCGTTCCTCTCCTCTTTCTCGAACGTGGGGCTGGCTTCTCCCGCGACGGTACACGGGTGTCCACCACCTCCATCGTCTCTTCCTCTCCTCCTCTTCCTCTCTCACTCCCTTTTCCATGTCGTTCTTTCGCGATCGGAGTGGAATGCGCTCTATGAGAGGAGAGGGAGATGGAGAGAGAGGGAGGAAATAGGAAGATGCTTGGTGAGAAGAGTCGCCCGAGACCCATACACACACACACATCATACATAGCGCAGGCATAACACACGTGGATATAGAAAAATAAGTATAACATGGCGAAGGGTATATACGTGGGCAAGGTAAGGTAAAACGAGACAAGGCAAGCAAGCAGACAAATAAGCAGGTAAGCAAGTAGGTAGGCAAGGCAAGCCAAGCCAAGGTAAGACAAGGCAAGGCAAGGCAAGCAGGCAGGCAGGCAGGAAACAAGCCAGGGCTATGCCATCGGAGAGGAGCACGGGCAGGGCTGTTGTTTACACCCCCACCTCGTTGGGTTAGAGGCAGAGATGCCACACGGAGGGGCCTCCGAGACCTCGGCGGGCACCCACCACCACGCAATTTCCAACCCCACCAGCCTCTCAACCACTGTCCGCACCTCCGACCAACCCCACCAAAGCCTGCCCGAGCCAAGCCGTCAGCCACGACGAGGGCCCCGCGACGATTTTAGTGTCTTGGGGTGGGTGCTCTCCGTGGGCCACCGTTTCGCGGTTTCTCTCTTAAATCGTGGCACGCCTTTCTCTATCTCATTCTCATTCTCTTTCTAAGTTTCTTTATTCTCGTAGATCTTCGAGAAAAACGTGACAAAAGGTGCATTACGACGAACTATTATTATAAGGAGTGTGAACGAGTGAGAGTGTGGCGAGGAGAACAACAAAGCGAGCTAACGAGTGAGTGAACGACGAACAACGAAAGAGGAAGGAAAAAAAAGAAAGCATCCAAAAGAGAAACTGGGGAAAGAGAAACGCGCCGTGCTGAGGTTCAATGGAGAAAAAAAAAAAGAAGAAGATTCTTCTACTTCCTTTCCATTCTTTCTTGTCCTACTTACCCCGCACGAAGAAGTAGTAGACAGAGAGAAAAAGAGAGAACGCGGACGCCTGCCTTTGGCGATGTTCTTCTCTTCCGAAACCCACCGACGTCGTCGTCGTCCTCGGTCACAACGATCTAACAATGTTCCCTTGTGTTAATACAAATTTATCAAGACTGTTCGAACGAGCAGTTAAAGGCAGTTTGTTGCTGGCTTGAAAATGAACGAACGAACGAACGTACGGGCGAGCGAACGACCGACCGAGCGAACGAACCGAGTGTACGTATGTGTATGCACGTACGTACGTACGTACGTACGTCCGTTTGTTTGTCCGTCCGCACGTATGCGCGTCTGTCTCTTCTCTCAGTCGTGTTCCGTTCTGTTCTCTCGAATTCTCGCCTCCTTGCGTACTCAATCTCCTCCTCAGCGCGTAAAACGTCGCCGTTGCGAGGTGTACTTTCTCATTTCTACGCTAAGCTGCTTGCTCGTTCGTTTTTCCTCGTTCGTACCCAGCTAGTAGCGTCGTTTGTCGTTGTCGTTGTCGTCGCGGTATTACTATTACACTATACTACCACTACCACCACTACTACTACTACACTACTACCGCCACCACACCACTGTTCTCAGCAACGTCCCCAGAGCACCGCCGTCGCCACCACCGTTCTCTCTCTCTATTCCTTCTTCCTCCTACTGCTGCTGCTGCTGTTACTATTAACTACTATTCCTTTTTCGATACTAGTGATGCTACTGATGGTAGTGGTGGTGCTGCTGTTGCTTCTCTCGTGACACGTCATGCGAAACACGCGCGTTCGAACTACACTCGGATTTGACGAATTTGTGCGATTTCTTCGATCAAATTTACATGAATAAAAAAGAAAGAGAAAGAGAGAGACAGACAAACGGAAAAAACCAAAAAATAGATTTCGAAACGAGGACGATCACGCGACACGATTATTTGGAAATAGAGAGAGAGAGAGAGAAAAAAAGAAATTGATATTTTCTTTTTCGTACAATTTAAGCCACGTCCCGAGTGAAATTTGGTTAGGTGAGCAACGCAAGTATACGCGTTTCCGGTTTTTACGACAACGACGAATCGCACTCGATGGTCGTGCACGATCAACTCTCTCTCGATCGGTTGGTCGGTAAGAAGCGGGACTTGCTTTCCGTTCAACCAGGTGAAATGAATTCGAGTTAACGGTACATGCACGACTCGACAAGCGGGCAAAATACAACCACATGCGTTCGACTTACTCTCCGTGTGACGCCTCCTTGTCGCCTCGTTCCAAGCCAATCCGATCGCAAGAATCCAAAGTTTTTCTTCGTATCCTCTTGTCCACTACTTGCTTTTTTATTTCCCTTACTTCGGATATCACCTTCTTCCTCTTCTTCCCTTTTTTTATTTACTTTGCCAAATATTCTCTTTTCGATCGATTCAATTAATTAATTAACACGATACTTCATTAATTAATTAAGTAATTAATTCGCTCGTTCATTCATCGAACGAAAAACTGCATTAATGTCGAGCCTCCCAATTATAGATGCGCGCGCATTCGTTCCCACGAGAGCGTCTCGGAGATAAGTTTTGTGGGTTAGTTTTGTCGCGATAACGAAATTGATGCTTCCCTTTTATTTTATATTATTTACTTACTTTCCTCTAATACATCGTTTTTTATTACGTATTTCCTAATTGTTCCTTTTAATTCCTTCTTCTTTATATGTTAAAGTCAGTCTTGATAATTAGTTTCATTGTTCACTCAATTTTAACCATTATGTATGTTTTTATACTATTTTGAAAAATTTTGGTAGATCAAATGATAAAATG
The DNA here is from genome assembly GCF_001313835.1 of Polistes canadensis. Taxonomy (NCBI): domain Eukaryota; kingdom Metazoa; phylum Arthropoda; class Insecta; order Hymenoptera; family Vespidae; genus Polistes; species Polistes canadensis. The sequence continues at coordinate 184,317 of NW_014569809.1, forward strand.
GTATAGCAGAACATGATTCTTCACTCAACATCCTATCGAGATATATGATTAACTATGGCGATAGGTTATGTGCACGCTTTCACGTTAATTAATCATACGAAAGTGTGAAACGAAAAAAGGAAACACAAAAAACAAAAGAAGAAAATACGCGCCTTTTACTGGTGTACCTTGTAAGATTCTTAAATTAATTAAACGCTCCTGTGTTTTTTATTTGATTCATTATAATGGCAATGTTTTTATCCGCACAAGTAATGCACTATTTAAATCAAAATAATCGAGAAAAAAACTAAGTACTGTTATACTTCCTCCTCAATATGCACGCGTGTCCTAGCCATGCGGATACATTGAGAAACAAATGTAAGGTCGATTGTGCGCATGCGCGTTTCTCTTCTTTTACTAAATGTTGGCGATTAAAACGTTTTCTGATTGGTGCTCGAGGTTTAGTCAGAACGCGCGTATATCGAATTCCTGCTACAGCTGGTCTTAAGTCTAATTTACAATTTTTCGCCTTAAGGCGGGAACATTTAAAATTAGAAACACGGCTTGCAATGTTTACAAACACAACTTTAAATCACTTTGAATGCAATGCAATCCACTATGAATATCCGAGATATTTTATCTTTTTTATCTTTTTTTTAGGTTACAGAAAATTCATTATTACAATTCATCGTGACGAACGATTATTCAATAAATGAAATATAATAAATTAAAATAAACATATAATTTTTTATTGTTCGAAAATAAAAAATATATTCAGTCAATCCTATTTCATTTTATTTATTTGATGACTATTCCTCTCCATTATATATAATTTATAAAAATGTAATATTTTTGCCAAATACTTTTATCACAAATCATTATTATTAATATGTATCAATACTAGAATTATAACTATTATAACAATCAATTGTATATGACATCCTATTTGATATAACTTTGGTACCAAAGAAATAAATTTTGTAATTGATGATCAAGATGGATTATCATTTTTAAATTGAAATAACAATATAATTTAAGTTACTAAAAATGATCAATAACCAATTTAATGTAACTTTCGACATCGAACTAAATTTAGAAATCTTAGTAGAGTAGTAGTGTTATACTAATACTTTAAAAAATTATCCCAAAGGAATGATTTAAACGTAACTGAAAAATATATCTAATAAATATATATATATATATACCTACAATTATTATTAATATGCTTCAGATCTTTGTATACGTTCCATGTGCAATGAAAATAATAATTTATTGGTTTCGTAATAGAAGGGGTTCTCTGTTACGCTGAGATCAGGCCTATATTCGTTGGTGTAACTACTTGAACTAGATCCACAAGTATCATGCATGGGCGAGTTGTTTTGCGATGGTTCTGAATAATTTGGAGAACAATAAATATTCGAGTTTCCCCATTCAGATTCCATACTTTCTGGTGCACCTTTTTGTAGGCCTGACAGGCTGTTGATATGAAGGTTATTTATTCTTTTACTCAGCGGCACAAAATCAGCCGATTCTTCCTCGACACGTCCACGTTTTCTAACAATCGATAACATTCAAGATAAATCAATTTACACGAGATCAAAAACAATATATTCCTGAAGTTTTTTAATATAGGTTATATTATTAAGAATTAAGTAAAAAAAAGAAAAAAAACCTCACCTATTATTCCGGGTCATTTTTAGTTATTTATTTATCGTCCGAAAACTTGTTACTTTTTTTTTCGTTAACAATTTTTGTACTATTTGTAATATAAATGGGCACCGTTCCATAAACAAATTATCCAACATGTGTTAATGTCAAAGTTTGTTTTATCATAATATTTGACTTTCTTCTTAAGCTATACACCTTCAGATCGGATGATTAATAAAAAAGTAAACGTTTACAACAATGCAGAGTAAACGAAAGTGAATGCACTTTATAGATACGATTCTGAGTATGCAATTCTTGTCCAAGGATCGCCATCTAACGAGAAAAAAATTAATTTCGAAACAGTTTTTTGTCCAGATCATCGATGCAACGATTTACGAGAAAGGAAACTTACTAAAAATTAATGAACGATTTTTCTTATATTTATATTTTCATTTTAACGAGTAGTAACCTGTGGGTATTAAATATTAATTTGAAAAATCGATTAATCGACAATTTGGATGTTGCTTCGATGTTTTGTAAATAATTTTTTTACGATTATTTAAATTTGGAGAAAAAAAAATAGTTTTCGTCGTTATTAATGTTGAATCAGTTTACCGTTTTTTAGTTTGCGTGGAATTCGTTGGTCATCTGTGTATCTTTCTCGTGAGAATTCAACGCGGCAAATTTTAGCGTCGAAATATCAAAAAAAAAAAAAGGAAAGTTTTCGATGTGTCCGAACGTAAATATGTTATGTTAGTGCTGTGAAGGCCTTTAACGATGAGCTTCTCTAGCGATGAAGTCAACTTTTTAGTCTACCGCTATCTTCAAGAATCCGGTACGACTAATAACAACATTTGCTAACCTCTAACGTAGGACACTTAACAAATATGCACTTTATTTTTATTATCATATTTTTATAACAAACATTATTTCTCATGATTTGTCAAAGAAAAATTGTTGGTACAGTTAATTTTTATAATTAAAATATTGTATGCAAATAAAGATATATTTCTCATTGAGTTGTTAAAAAATTATAATATAAATATATATTTTTCAATTTTAGGATTTGTACATTCGGCATATACTTTTGGTATAGAATCCCATATAGCGCAGAGCAACATAAATGGTGCTCTAGTACCACCGGCAGCTCTCCTATCTATTTTACAAAAGGGATTACAGTATACCGAGGCAGAAATTTCTATCGGTGAAGACGGAACGGAACAAAGGATGGTTGAGTCGTTATCTCTCATTGATGCGGTCATGCCAGATATTGTTGCATCCAGACAGAATCAGATCAATCAACAGAAACAACAGATAAAAACAGAAGTTCAAGATACTAATGGAGAAGAAGGTTGTATAATTGTTACATTAACTTCTTTAATTAATTTTAACATACGGTATTAATGCCTGTACAACACCCTGGTTTACAAAAGTATTTCATTTTTGTAGATCTCTTTAATTCTCAGGCAGATTAACAGGCTGCTTGGTTTATTAGATATTTTGTGTTATTAAAAATCTACTAATCCAATCTATTTTTCTATAGGAAAGCACTTTCGTTTGTTATTTTAACAAGTAATCAATGAAGTACTTAGACTTTTTGGAAATTTAGATTGAGTTGGTTGACTTTAATTGTTTTATAAAAAATATCTATTTAACAGGAGCATACAAATATACACATGTACACGTACAGATTCCTATTCCATTAAATAGATGAATTTCAATTATCCATGAACTTGTGGAACATCTATTTGAACCTATATTTATAGTGGTGACATCAAATGATGGTGTAGGAACAAGCGATCGAGGTGCAGATAGAAATGAAATGGAAGTGGACGAACAGCAGCAAGGTACAGGGACTGGTGCTAATGCTAGTGCTGTTGAAATACCTGCTAGTAAGGCTACCAAGTTACGAGGGCACGAGTCTGAAGTTTTTATATGCGCTTGGAACCCTACCACCGATCTTTTGGCTTCTGGTTCTGGAGACAGCACTGCTCGTATTTGGGATATGTCTGATAATTCTCAGGCTCCTAATCAATTGGTTCTTCGTCATTGCATTCAAAAAGGTGGAACCGAAGTACCAAGTAACAAGGATGTTACTTCATTAGATTGGAAGGTATTTAATAAAAAAATGATTCTATTTAGAGATTGGTGCAGATATGTTAAAAGATATATTTTAATTATTCTAGTGCGATGGTACGTTGCTAGCAACCGGAAGTTACGATGGCTATGCACGTATTTGGACAACAGACGGAAGATTGGCATCTACTCTGGGCCAACACAAAGGTCCAATTTTCGCTTTGAAGTGGAACAAACGCGGAAACTACATTTTAAGTGCAGGTGTCGATAAAACAACTATTATTTGGGATGCCGAAAGTGGACAATGTACTCAGCAATTCAGTTTTCATTGTGCACCCGCATTGGACGTCGATTGGCAAACTAATACATCGTTTGCTAGTTGCTCTACGGATCAATGCATTCATGTATGCAGATTGAATGTAGATAAACCTATAAAGAGCTTCCAAGGTCATACGGTATGTATTATCGTTATCGTCATCGTCTATGATTTTTTATCTTACACAATTTCTATGAGATAATATCTTGTAATCAAACTTTTAGAACGAAGTAAATGCTATTAAATGGGATCCCCAAGGTAATCTATTGGCTAGTTGTTCGGACGATATGAGTTTAAAGATATGGTCTATGAAGCAAGATACTTGGGTACACGATCTTCAAGCTCATAGTAAAGAAATCTATACTATCAAGTGGTCTCCGACTGGTCCAGGAACGCATAATCCAAATATGAACTTGACGCTCGCTAGTGCATCATTCGATTCGACTGTAAGATTGTGGGATGTAGAAAGAGGAGCTTGTATACATACGCTCACGAAACATACCGAGCCAGTATACAGTGTGGCATTTAGTCCAGATGGCAAGTTCCTTGCTAGCGGAAGTTTTGATAAATGTGTTCATATTTGGTCAACTCAGGTAAATTCTTACGCATTGTTATTCAAGTTAATTTCGTTAACATTCGGATATTATAATGTTTCTCTCATTGTATTTTTGCAGAGCGGGTTATTAGTTCACAGTTACAAAGGTACGGGTGGAATATTTGAAGTATGCTGGAATAGCAGAGGTGACAAAGTCGGTGCTTCTGCATCGGATGGCAGTGTATTTGTTCTTGATCTTCGTAAACTGTGATCACGAACATAATTTATATTATTAATCTCCGATTCGTCATTTTCGTTACGCTTTTGCGTTATCTTTTCTCCGTATTTTCACCTATTCATGATTTGTACACATTTATTTCTTCTTCTTCTTCTTTTTTATTTTTTACATAAGGTTGTTATTATATAATTGCGTAAGAAAATGATACTAGACTACATTCATAATTTCATTAAGAATTAATAGTTAAAAAAGATTATTATTTGGGTGACACAAACATTTATTTTCTATAATGAATATAGAGGCATATACTGCGCGTGTAGAAAAAAAACAAGATCCTCGATGATATTAGTCGAATGTTTTTTTTAACTACAAATTTGTAATTGTTTTAAACAAAAAATTTCACTTTGGAGATTATCAAGGAAGTAATGTAATGTACATTAATTATATTTTCAACGATATACCGTGTACAGAGTCCAAGCGATTTAACAGTTTATATTTACAGATAAAAGCTAAAGTGTACTGTTCGCTACTAAATTTGACAAGAGTGTACTTTATAATGTAATAACTGTATGCTGGTGATACTAAATATTATTATAATAACATCGATAAACGATTATAAGAACAAAAGTGAAGAGAAAAAAAAAGACAAGAGAAAAAAACACAAGAACAAGAAAAGAAAAAAGAAAAAAAAAAAGAATATAATAAACTTTTATAAGGAATGATACGCTGGTATTGTTGTGTTGTCTTTCCAAAAAGGGTTCTCCAAGAATAATGATTAATTAATTAATATAATATTCTCAGGATACGTGGTTGTACATTAAATAAAATTTATTATCACGTTTAAAATCACCACATCGTACAACTTATATTAAAATTTGATATATATATATATATATATATATTCAGTCTACTGACAAAATTATATATATA
>NW_014569809.1:190087-214303 GCF_001313835.1 Polistes canadensis
TATATATATATCATATATATATATTTTAGGAACGTATCGATAGACGACGAATTATTTGATGACAGAATTAAATAATATAGCGATTATCTTTTTAAATTATCATTTCGAATAAAAAAATAAATATACATTTTAATTATATTTGTTAAATAAATTTTGCTAAAATTAGTTGAAACGAAAAATATAGCACGTATAATATTTCTAAGTACAAGTTTTACACTTCTAATTCAGCTTGCTTGCAAATCAAATTCTCACCCTTTTACAAAATCAAGTTCTTCCCTTTTGTAAAATCAAGTCCACACCCTTTGTGAATCAAATTCAACCTTTGACAAATCCACACAATTATTCTATAGATTGTTTTTTTTTTTTTTTCATAAGCTTATGGCAAAAAGAAATCAGATCAAATGTCGATTTATTGTTAAGAATAGCAAGAATTGATTTGCAAACGTGTGAATTTGGAATAGTGTAACACCTGTATATATTATACCTTTAATCTAATTTCTTCTCATAGTGACTTTTTGTTTGTAATGTACAATGTAATATACAAATGTGAAAGAAAAGAAATGTAACATCGCACAGGTAAGTCTTAATTTTTAAACATCGATCTATACAGGCATTGCCATAAGCGTTTGACGACGCGCAAATTTCAAAATTTATTTATTTAATTTTTTTTTTATTAACTTTGGCCTTGTAATGAAAGAATTCTTGACTCGCAAGAGAGAGAAAGATAGAGATAGATAGATAGAAACTTTTTGTCTCCTAGATCGAATATTTTAGAATAAAAAAAATTGCACGATAAAAGGAACAGAAAGAACATTGCAAAATAAAATAATAAAAGTAAAAAATATAGAATACACGAATGGTAAATGTTTAACAGTGAGTATTAATTATGCGACGCGAATATATTTTTTATTATCTTTGTTTTTTATTTATTTAATAATTGGTATCCCCTGTGAAAACTAATTGCAGCAATAAAGGATCGAAGAAGAATAATTGGCTAGCATTCGATGTATCACCGAAATTTAAGGTACAGAACTATCGCTAATTCTAATTAATTATGATTAGGTACACCATTGAGCTTGATTTGATTTCTTTTGTTGTAATTGTTCTATTTGTTTAGCTAAAATGTTAAATATATTTCTTCCTATATATATATAATCTAATATAGAATAAATATCTTTTCTTATATATAATATTCTTCTTCTTCTTCGTTTTAATTTCATTTCTCTCTCTTCGAGGGGGTGCCGTTTATTTATAATTATTTTTATTTTCTTTAAATATATGTATTTGTTTTTTTTTCTTTTTTTTTTTTTTTAGATATATAGATCATTCTCTCACGAAATATTTTACCTCATAGCAAGCGCATAAATTACATCATTTGTCAAGTTTATTTTTCTCGGAAATACAGATTAAAAATGGACGTAAAAAAAGAGCTTTAAAAAGAATACAAAAGTTCTTTGACATGAGATCATTAACGCGAAGAAAATCTAAACGCAAATAACTTACGAGACTAGTATAAATATTATACAGATATACGAATAAATAAATAATATGAATGGATGCACACATATTGTTGTAAGGGGTATAAAAAAATTCTATTCCTCCGAAACTGTGATTGATCACTGAAATTTAAACACAACTAAAACATTTCAATATGATCGTAATTCTAAATCAGAGTTTAACAACACTAAACGTGTAGCATGTCAGTGAGTTTATCATAGTAAATGAGAACACGGTATAGATTCTATAAGAAAATATTTGTTCGATTAAAAAGTAATATTGTTCGGTGAAAAAGTTTCATAAGTCTTGAATTTAAATTATAAATCTAACTCTAAGTTTAACATAGAAATGAAATTATGTTGTTTCGTTTAGCCGTAAATGAGAGAGAAATAAATAAATAACAAAATAAAAAATTAATTAAAAAATAACAATATGCGTGGCGTGTTATCTAAAAAAAATTCTATTACAACGAAATGATGAAATAATCTAATTAATAATTATTAATGAAAGAGAGATCACAAAGTATAATACTGTTTCGTTCAGACGACATTGTGATTCGCGAATTAAACGAGTCGTCTTTTAAAATTGACTTTGCTATAGCTAATTACGGTTATATATTACTGTAATCCTGATATTTTTTAAGATGTTTTCTTTTTCCTCTTCTCCTTTCCCCATTCTTTTCTCATTCATTTTCTTCGATTTTCCATCACGCTGACCAATAAATAGCTGATTATATTTAGAACCTGAGAAACGCACGAGACGGATAAATGTGATCGGTAAAAGCTTTTCTATAAGAAGAAGAATTTTTATAATAACGTGGATATGGGGGTGGGGGGTGGGGGTGGGGTAGAGATCAAAAAGGGGAAATAATGCGGCTCGTTAAAATTTGTAAAAGCGATAATGCCAAATCTAGAATTTGATAGGTTTCTTCTTCAATTGATTTTCGCGTTATGGTTACTACCAGAGGAGTTCGTTGCTTGCTACCTATAAGCATAAAAATTATCAATTAGGTATAATCAATTATTTGAAACATCGAATGTGTCATTGACAATTAATTTAAGAACAAATAAAAAAGAAAATATATATAATATTTAAATAGTATATAAGAGCATTTGTTTTTATGTTTCTTTTTTAATAGGTGAGTGTGATATCTTGTTAAAATAAATTGATATTACTTAAAAGAATATGAGAACAAACCCTGCGTTCTTGATCATTATGACGATCACCAACAATCGATCCACTTTCCCCAACCCAATCGTAGATCCTATCCAAATTACGAGGATGAGAAGATGACGAATAATCCTCGTAAACTGGTAATGATCTTTTACCAATTTTATCAAGCATCAATCTGTTAGCATCGATTTGTCGTTGATCTTGCATAGCTTTCCTACGAGCTAATTCCAATAGTATTCTTTCTCTAAGAACATCGAGATTGTTAACGATCGACAACGAACCGATTCTTTTTGTTCTGAGTATCGTTGCAGGACCGGGATCATTGCTGGAATCGTACATTTCCCTCTGCAATTAAACCATACAAACGTCAAAAGTAAGTATTATAATATTAAACCTATCGACACTTTACCTATACCTATCCATTTGACTGTGATTTTACTTTAAAAAAGAAAATATATATCTTTATATGAAATGAGATTTGAATTAATTTGGAATTAGCACCAAGAAGAAAATATTTTTAATATTTAGAAAATAAATAATGTGTATATTTATTGTTTTAATAAATTACAGGACGCGTGTCATTCGATCTCACGTGGTAAGTGGTTTAGAGTTAATATAAAAAAGAAAAGAAAAGAAAAGAAAAAGATCGAATATCTCAATTTGGAAATAATTCGTCAAAAGTAAGTTCTCGCAAAATTGAAACACGCGCGCACTTTTCTCCATTTCTTTTTTTCCTTCTACCAACACCTCAGAAACCCCATCATCCCTCTCTCTCTCTCTTTTCTTTTTTTATTTTTTCTTTCAATCATGATAATGGCACGCCTTTTATGAGACCTTTCTCATTTGTAGAGAAACCTTTTCTCGCATAGATAAGAGAGGAGGAATGATATTGTTCGTTCTTTCGTTTTCATCCCTTTTACGAGCACTTTATTTTGACTTGCCGAAAAAGAAAAGACAAAAAAAACAAAAAGAAAAAAGGGTGGATGGGTGGTGAGAAGAGATAGAACAAACTAAGGAAACAAACAAACAAACAAAAACGATGGAAAAGAAAAATTTCTTCCAGTTACCGATCAAGTATTCACTTCTCTCTTCTACACCAATCTCTGTCCTTTTTTTATCTTTATCTTTCTCAAACTAACACCTCTCTTTCTTTCTCTCTTTTTCTATCTTTCATTATTTTTTTTTTCATATAAAAAATTAACCCACAGAGCAGGTTGGTTAACTTTTAAACTAATCCGATTTTGTATTCTCTCTTTTATCGTTTATAAAATTTAAATTACATCGTCAATTATTTTCTTAACTTCAATTAACACACCGATTGAAAGAGTTTTTAATACGCGTCTATTTTTTATTATCTTCTTTGCGTTTTTTACGTGTAAACACATTTTTTACATTTTTATCTCGAAGAGGGATGATACAGGAATGCGAGTTTAGAAAAAAAAAAAAAAAAATAAAGAAACGTTGCAATAATTTGAAAGAAAATGCGCGCGCGAGGTTTCTTTTTTTTGAAAAGCCCACTTCTTCACGTGCTTTAAATTTTACTTTCACCACACTTTTTTTTTTTTTTCATTTTCTTTTATCATGCCTCTCTTCTTATACGACGTGAGAGAGAAATTGTTGAGGAAAAAATTAGCACAGTTATTACTTTATGTTTTTAATATTAACAAATCTTTCGAAAATATGTTGCATCGTGATTATCTTATATTTCGAATTTATTTTTAATGGGGCGGGGGAGGAGGGGGTAAATTTCTATTTAAACGTTCAATGGGGAATTGTAATTTTGAAGATAAACGGATTACATAATGCCATTATTGAAAATGAGAGAGATCTATAGTTACTAAGCTTTATAATATTGTTCAAAACCAAGCTATTATTTGCATTGACATACAATGATGCAATACATTTAAATGCAAGTGAAAGTAAGAGAAAGAGAGAGATGGATATAGAAGATAAAGATGAGTTGGCTTGTCGATTGGTCGTCCATTAACAACACAATTCATAATGTAAACTCAACCTAGACTATGTTTTATTATAAAAGCGTATATATAATATATAGAAATTTATCTAGAAACTACATATATATGTATTTTAAAATATATAAATAGACATTTCATTGTGTTAACGTTTGTGCAATGTTACGGCTATTATTTGATATCTCTCTTATCGATCATTTTTATATTAAAATATAATACTTTATTAATCAAATTATTTTTATCTCATAGTAATATACAATTTTTTAATCCATTCTCTTTTTTTATCAATGTTTACGTATGCAATATATTTCTTTATATCTTATCATTATATTATATTAAATAATTTTTTGGGCTTAGAATATTTTACTCTCTTTTGCTATTCTATACCTAATACACATTTTTTTGTTTCCATTTTTAATTATACTAATAAACTCACCTCCAATTCTGGCATTTGTTGATTAATTAGCCAAAGTACTTCCGGAAGATCACCGTTTTCCTTTTGAAGATGTTCAATTGGCGCAGAATGCGTCATAGTAATCAATGCCGATGTTACTAGGATGATAGTTATCGAGATCATCCTTATACGTTCACGGAATATAGATCGAAAATATTTATCTAGAAAGTTTATCTAGAAAAAGAAAATATATAATAATAAAATGTATTATAATATATTAAAAATATATTTAAATCGAGATCACACACACACACACATAAGAGGAGAGAGAAGAATGTTGAGAATCAGAGTGGGGAGGTTGGGGGGTACTATTTCGTATTTTTTTGTTTATTTCAAAGTTACTAAAGGCTCAAAACTTTTCAAGTCTTCTTTATAGATCATCTCTGGAATTATTTAATAAATCTATTTATTTATTTTTCTATTTGTGTACCTCCTTTTTAATTTTTTTTTTTAATTTTAAAGTTGGCCCACACTCCTCACTCCTGTCCTCTTTGAAATGGACTAATCATTTAATCGATAGTACGAGTATAGTCTTTATAGTTCTTTTAATTGCTATACACAGTCATTCTTTTATTTTAGATCCGTTCTTTGTTTGTAATCATAATTAGTAGCGCGGAAAAGGGAATGATTAAAAAGATAGAATGGTTTAGAAATTAAATGACAGAACTGGCGTGCGAAGATATCAAATAAATAATGGCAAAACGTGACGGTTTTTTTATTTATTTATTTTTTTCTTTTTACATTTTTCCCTCTCTCTCTCTCTCTCTCTCTCTCGTTACCTGTCTATTTTAATTTTATCTCAGACAAGAAAAAAATGATATTCTTTAGAAAGAAAATAATTAAAAAGAGAACTATTCTTAAAGGAAAGGATTTCTTCAAATTTTTTTGTTGTTCCTTATAGAATTTCTAAAAAAATAAATCCCCTAAAAAATCAATCCCATTCTTATCTTTCGTATTACGACTGATATAATCGAACAATCGATTGTTCCATTATCGAGAAAAGCCTTTCATCGTGAGTTCGTAGTCAATGAAACGTTATGATCAACGTTGCTTTATTTTTCTCAATGATTTATATGTTATTTTTGTCTTTCTTGTTAACTTTTTAATCGAGTCTGATAAATTGAGATGGTGATTCATACCAGACTGCTGTATGGAATCTATTCTTAAACTTATATTATTAATTGACAAGTTTTACATTGTAATTTAGCGTACGTTGCGTATGTAAATTATCACACATCGAGATAATGTTAAACGATAACTACCCACCAACATGTTAAAGAAATTTTTACAATCGAATGACCTGATAAAACTGATATTGAATGACACGTCGATCGAGATATTTGTCGGCTTTTTTTATTTATTATTATTATTATTATTTTTTTATTTCATGTTTTACAATAATTAAGAGAGATAACATTTATTATTTTTTGATTTACTTACACGTTCAACGTTACTCGATAAAAATTCTGATGTATGTGTGTGTGTGTGTGTGTTTTTTTTTTTTTGATTCTTTTTGTTTGACAATAAACGTTCATTTACATATGTATAGCGCTACATTAAATTATTCGAAGGAAGAAGATGCGTCTCCGATGAGATTTCGAAATGAACTAACACTAATCGGACTTTGCTGGAGGTCTTAGGCAAAAATATTTCTAATGGAAAATTGATGTCACTATCTCACGCGTGTTACGAGAAGATAAGAAAATCGTAGAATCATCGTTAATACGTTTTCATCGATTTATCTATCTACTATTGCAATTGTAAACGAGAATTTTCGTTATTCGAATTTTCGAACGATTTTGCATTTCTAAATGAAACACGAAAGGATAAAAAAAAACAACCAAAAAGAAAATATAAACACACGTAAAAATATACGAATGCATTCGATTAACATATGATAAAACATATACAAAAATTTGTAATTACATATGTATGTATGAGGATAAGAAAACGTGTCGTTTACTATTATCTTTGCTATTTGATAATTAAACGAAATTCGTTCTCTATGCAAATCAAACTACCTTTTTTACACAATTTTTTTTTTCCCAAAGATGGGAAATGTCTTTTGCGTCAATTAAATTCTTAGCAATGCCACCCCTTCTAGTGGATTCACGTGGATTATGGAAATGAACTCTCTCGAATCGATTATTATACTAACTTCATCCGCGCACTAAGGATTATTTCGACGATTTTCATTCCTTTTCTCGACTTTATCATGATGTATTATTATCAACGAAATCTTTGGCATCGCGTCACGTCTACAATCCTATTCTTCAAATATTTCTTTTTACAAAATATATCATGCAAAAAGGATTTCTTGCATCGGTATGTGACAATGGATGAAACATGCATCTAAAAAAATAAAAACGTGTGTAGGAAACATTCAATTTTATTCGAAAAGCCTGCGTGAATTTTTACGCGAGTCGAAGAAGGAGGAAAAATATAAAAATATAAAAACAGGTCCCCGGGGACTTGTGTTTTCAATAGGTTTTTGTTAAAAGTGACCACACTCATTTAGTTGTCAACCAACAAATCCTCCATCACTTAGTTGCCAATCCAATATTCTCACCATAATAGCAACGGAAATGAGTTAACCTCATACATGAAATTGCTGGTAATATCGCGTTTGTAATATTTGATTTAATATGCAATTTAATTCATATTAATTGTTATTATTTTTATCCTATTCTCGAGATTATCGTTTTTTTGATGATACGATGCCGCGATCTCGTGGTGAATTATTATTAACAATAAAAATAATAACACATTTGAAGAGAAGATCATAATATCAGAAAAATTTTGCAAATTGAAATTTGCAATACTCAATGTTAATTGTATTTGTAAATTCTATTGATACACTTTTATATAAAAAAAAAAGATGACATTCTATTATAATGTTTATTAATATTGAACATAAAAAAGATCGATGAAAAGGTTTGATAAATCGATCAATCGTTAGTCAATGCACGTGCATACGCAGCAGTAGATTAATCGTTGTCGAGTCAGACGCAACGGGTGTCAACGTTTAAATGCAACTAGGATTCTTTTTTGTTTTGTTTTTTATAGTCATCAGTTCTTCCCTAACCCTTTTTTCTTTTTTTTTTATCCATAGCATGCTATCAAAATTGTTTCGCGGTTTAAATAATCGAAAGATAAGGAATCGAGAATGATTTAGAAAAGATCATACGAATCCTTTCGTTAACTCATTTATTGTTTGATTCTTTTTTTTCCCCGTGAGAAAATAAAATTTAATTCACCAACGGCAACGTAGATTTTCAATGTTATTGTTAATAAAAAATAAAAAAAACTGACAAAAAATTCACTAGTACTCTCTCTCTCTCTCTATAGAATATTTTTTAATAGTTTATATTATTAATTGTACAAATTCAAATTAAAAATAAACACATAGTTATTCAAACATACCGATGGCCCTTAAAAAAACTCGCGTCGTCTCTCTATGGAATATTAAAAATAATTTTAGATTAAAACAATATATATATATAATAAATTCATTTATTGGAGTATGCGACTTTAAATTTACGCGGGCCCGTGTAAAGTGTTAAAATAATCGTAGAAAAATGTCACGGTTTAAATATAATTTGTATTTCTTTCTTTTTTTTTTTCCCCATAAGAATACATCATACTGTATTTTTACGACGACAATATATATATAATCGAACTTTGAAAGAGAAGAAAAATAGTCGTGTATCGATAGAGAACATATTGAAATTCGATTATATCGAAAAAGAAAAGTGAAAAAACAAGGAAATATGTTAAAAAATGGCACATATATAAATATTAGTGTTTATACATTGGCGTGTTTCGCGTTTATCACGATAAAGATCAATGTGTTATTGATAAAAGTGAGTTGCAATTGGATTGACAAATGAGCTTGAAAAATTTTAATTTAGAAAGAGGATGAAGAGGTGGAAATACCGTAAATGTTTCTTATGGTTATCTTAAGCCTGCATAATTACAAACATAACCGGCACGAAAAGATACATAGCATGGTACGGAAAGAATCTATGGGACAACCTAATACTTCGAAGATCTTCCCCTTCAGTGTTCTTTCCCTCGTTTATCTCAGAATTTCTTGATTCCCCCATGGAATTCGATGGTATCAGCAAACACAAACTCAACGACGCGTAATAATCTTTTTAGGCTTCTTATGTCACTTGATTTTACGATATATACTATGTCTAACAAATAAGATATCTCTAAGTTTTGTCAAAGATAATACGCGAATAAGGGCCGAAGGGTGTGTGCTTTTTTTTTTTCTCTATCGGATATAACGAAACAATTGTTTTCCTTTTTTTTTTTATCAGCGAATTTCGAGTACGACGCATTCTTTGTACTTTGCTTTTTATTTCTTTGGTCCTTTCCTCGGGCTATATTTTACGTTCGATCATTTTTATTATCTGGAGCATGAACGAATAATAAAAAAAAAGAAAAAAAAGAAACGAAGGAAAGAAAAATAAAAAAAAATATTATATTTAACCGTTATTTAATATCATTTTATTTAAATTTTTCTGCACTTATTCGTCAAAAATACAGGGCTACAAAAATTAATATATAAATTTATTCTCGCGGTTGGTAAAGTATTTAAAAAAAAAAAAACAAATCTAATTCGTGTTCGTAAAAAAAAAAAAAAAAAAAACGATAAAACTAAGATATTTGAATAGAATCGAAGAAAATAATAAGACAAATGTAAAGCCTATTATTAATGCAGGAAACAAATAAACGAATATAGAATAAATAATAAGATTTTGTAGATTCGAATTTGATTTCGTTTTGAAGGAAGAAAATGACTCCCAAGCTTAGAGAAATGAAATTCTCATTTATCTGAATAGAAAAGAGTGTGATATCAAATGGATTCACGTTGATCCACGTTTTAACTCTTCGAGAATGCGTGTGTTATCGCGTATAAAAAAAAGAGGGAGAGAGAAAAAAAGGAAGACAATGAAATCCCTCCGTTCGCATTTATGCACGCTCACTGACTTTTTTTTTTTTCCTTTTCTTTTACAATAAATTTGGTAAGCTTTGTTAACGCTTTTAACTTTTAACCGAGAAACTTTATTTATAGATTAGACATTGGAAACAAAAAATGATGATTATTATAATTATTTTTTCATTAGTACGATTTGTCGAATGGGGAAACAATGTTTGACCCATTTCTGGTGACGAATTTAATCCAAAGTAACTTTTCTAGAAAAATTATAAATCAATTGGGTAATAAATAGTAGACTACCACCAAGTTATAGAAATTGATAATTATGATTAGTTGCTTAAGAAAAAATAATTTCGCATTTACAGATAAGCAATAACATTGGCGTAGTAAATGACCAAGTGTGTAGAGAAACGTGTTTTTTGTACAGTTTCACTTTATTATTATATTATGCTTTTCATTCGTTCATTTTTTATTCTTCTTCAATATTATTTGAAAACATTAGAATTGAATTTGCATGACGTGACAGACATAGTAAGAACGAGTCGCCTAACGGTTCAATGTAGCGTACAAGCTTTCATAAAAATTGTAGAGTGTTTATTCATATTCAAGATGAGCAACGGAATAAAACGCGGGCACTTGTTGGATTCTCGGCGTTTTCCATTCGAAATGAAGCAGACGATATCTTTCGATATATAAACGTCAATCTTATGCATTTATTTCAACTGACTTTCCTCATCAACCGGCAACCTGACAATCCTGAAGGATTCATTTTGTATTATTCGATGGGATCTTCAGAAAAGAGAAAGAAAACTTTTGGATAATAAATTTTTATGTCATTTTAAAATTTTGCATATTGAAGATGTTCATAATCTTATCTTTATATTATTTCGTTGAAATAATTCATGTTTTTAATTGTTTTTCAACAAATTACGAATGTCTAGATTTAAATCGAGACTACGTGGAATTAAACGAACGAATAGAATTGTCTATCAAATGACGCCAATGCTATTAAGCTATGATTTAATATTAAATTTCAAATTTAACATATTATCTAACTCATTACATACAACTCTACTGTGTTTTAATTTTAATAAGGAATATACTAGTGATTAATAATTCGAAAATAAACCAATAGTTGCATCAATAAAATCATTCGGATAAAAAAGATGAAATGTAATTTATAAACAAATCGTATCAGCAAGGATTTGCATTAGAGAGAATATACACACACACAGAAATACTTTTGAAAATGATTTTTCTAAGTTCGTTTCTTAAGATTGGCTTGCAAGTTTAGAGTTGAACTCATTTGGCAAGGCCGATCCGACTTTAACTTCAATCTCTCAAGATTTAATTTCGGCGCGCTACTTTACGCCCTCTTTCATTGTGTTTTTCATTCGCAGCACGTGATTGTATTTCATTTGAACGATAGAAAAAGATAGATTGTTGTTGTTTAAAAAAATAAAACACATATTCGTAGTTTGACATATATTAGAAAATAATTATTTATCCGCGATTTTTTTTTAAATTGATAATATTTTATTATCGCGAATTATATGACAACTATTTTTTCGATGTTTACATTACGAATTTACCGATGAAAAAAAAAGAAAGAAAGAAAGAAAGAAAAAAAGCGTGATAACTGGATAAGGGTAGAATATCTTTCAGGGTATTTTTTTTTTCTTCTTTTAACCGCGTTGCTGGTTCGAACGTTTTAAAAAACCAGGTCACTTGCGTAGCTTCGCATTAGTGCACGACCTCCACCACTATCCTTCTATATTACCTTTACTACTACTACTACTACTACTACTGGTATATTATTACTATCACGTTTCTTCCGAAATCATGCATCGTGGAGAAGCTCTACCGGGGTAGCGCTGCTGATGTTATTATACTTGCAAAAGAATGAAATTTCTATCATATCAATCTATCTCTTTCGTTATATCTTTTCACTTTAGTTGCAACAACGCGACAACGACAACACAACTTATCTAAGAATAGATAAAAGATACCCACCCGCACGTAATAAAATTAAATAACAAAAAAATTATTCGAGAGATAAAAAAAAAAAAAAGAATTCGTCACACGATTACATTTTAAATTACGAAATTAAACTATACGTAAATATTTGTACGAATCGCTGATTACGAAAATGTTCTATGTGTGTGTGTGTGTATAAACGATATATCTTTGAATAATTATTACAATAATGGATAATCAAATTGAAAAATTAATGTATAATTACGCGTACAAATGATACGATTTGTTGCTAAGATCATGCTTTATTTTTTTTTTTTACTTTCCATTCTATAACATTAGCGTTACGTGATGCAGCCACTAATGATCGTATAACGTCTCAATACATGTAAATGGATACGTCGACGAATATATTTACGTGTATCAACGTCTCTGCAGCATTTCAATGACATTCTTTTGCGAATTCAACTCGTTTCTAGTAAAGTTACGCACGGTACATTATATAGATGTGAACGTCATTTCATCGTAATACTTTTCAATGCATTTTTATTCGTAATAAAATTAAATATAATAAAAATGAAATATTACAAAGAAAAAAAAAAAAAAATAAAATCTAAAATAAAGGATAAAAGATAGGAGATATAAATAAAGAGATGGATTTGAAAAAAAATTGAATCGAAAAGAAGGATAAAAATTGATAGATAGATAAATGATGGTAACAATAAGAGGATAGGGGATGGGAGATACGTTTACAATGATTTTTGTTCATCCGGTAGACCGGAAACACACAATTCCGGATTTCCGTTTATCTCCAAACTACTGAATTTTTCGCTTACTATTTACAAATGTACCATGCATATATTTTATATATAGAAAAGTGATATATTCTTTTCATAGTTTTCACACGGTTTGCGAGAAAAACTCGACTATTTTACGTTTCATTGGATCTATACAAAATTTATATACCAAAATAAAAAAAAAAAAGATGATAAAGTGAGCAATGTGAATGATCAGATATCTTCGATTTCAAATTGGTCTTATTGTAATTGATTTATTTCATTAGATTCTTATTCGTTTGATATTAAATTATGTTACATTCTATTATTAATATATTCATGCAAATGTCATTTGCTGTATATGGGGTTTACCACACGGACAGGGAATATTTAAATCCAATTAAAAATCCTACTAAACGCGTTACGTTTACCGTTTTGGGTATGCACACCCTTTCATGAATATTTGTTCGCCTTATGATAGTATACATATATGTTTTATACAAGGAGATATGATAATAATAAATTGATTATAGTATACAGAAGAGAGTATTTGATATTAATCGTGGAATATTATTAAAAGGATCTCGAATAATTAACCCGATGCTTTTGCTTCCTATTTCTGTGGTTTTAACTGTTGTTTCTCTGACATATTATTATGCACCGTTCGAAGATGTCATCGTTATTATTATTGTTATTATTATTATTATTGCCAGATGGGAGAGAACATGTGATTTTAATTACAAAGATAAATTATATATTATTTCTTTATAGAAATTAATTTCGTTCTATTCTCTCAATGATAAATAAAAGAATATTTTTTTCATATTTCGCGAATTTAAGACATTTTTTAAATGATACCATGACAAAATAAAAAACTACTCGACAAATCGAAACACAAGAAAGTTCTAAATCACGTTCGAAGTATCTGCTGTTAGAATGCAAAATGATTTTGAAGTTTCGAATAAAGTTTGGTATCGATAAAATAAAAATAAAAAGAAATGTTTCAAATAAATTGTGATCCACGTAGAAAGTTACGAGTAAAAAAAAATATGTAAGAGGCCACTCTTCCTATTTTTTTTTTTTTTTTTTTTTTTTTTATCAAGCCTGATAAATTATTTTATTATTTAGTAGGTCAAAAAAAAAAGAAAAAAAAAAAGAAAAGAAAAAAGAAAAAAAAAAAGGGTTAACAAAGTATAATCGTAGCTGCAGTATACCGTTGAAAATCTCCGAGGAGGTACGCACGGTTGAACACCTTTGAAAGCTAAGGAAACGTGTGCCGTCAACAGGTTCTGTTCTTTATGTGCTTAGTTCGATCCTTTGAGAAGGTTCGACGAATCGAACCTTCAATGAATCGTACGATGATAGTTTATATCGGTCAACTCTTATAAAACTCGATCAAATCGATTTAATCTCGATAGATTAAAAAAATTTAGTTTACAATTTTTTTTTTCCAAATATTTTTCAATCCTTTCCCTATCCGTTTATGATTTGTTTTTAACAGAAATCAAATTATTTCATTGCATATAACAATTTATAACAATCGAGATTCGACAATTCCCTTACTTTTTTTTTTATCGATTTTAAGCAAGTTTTTACGCAGTTTATTTTATTTATCTTCTTTATTTAATGTTTATCCGTTTAACGAACTTGCAAATATTATTTTTCGCGTAAATTAATTTAGTCATAACTTTTTTACTCTTAGGTATGTGTGTGAATTCAGTCTGAAATCGATACTCTTGAATTGTAATGTAAATCTGTCGACATTTTTTTTCCCGATTTACCCGAAGACTCGAAATTTTAATTAAATTTTAAAAGGATTTTATTACGTTCGTTTAAACTCGACAATCAAACTTCTTCTTTTTCTTTTTTCTACGATATTCATTATACACATGTTGATTAACAAATTGTACATGACATGTCGCACGTTACGCGTTCTATTATTTTATTAGTTTCAATTGAATTTAATTTCGGTGACGAGCTATCGTCAAACTCATCCGACAAGTGGAAAAACTGCATAAAAATAAATTCGTGATTCGTATACGAAAAACTATAATAGAATCAAAATAATTCTATACGAAGCTTGTAACATTTAATTATTGACAAAGAATGAATTATTTTGTCTTAAGTTATTTTTGATCGAATTTTATTATCTTTAGATATTTTTCTACATAGATCTACACACGTAAATGTATACTTGCTACGTTTTATTAACTAAATAAAGTGTCACTAGTGAAAACTAAATTCCTCGTGAAAAAGGGATTAAAAATTAATCGTAATAGGGAAAAAGAATAAAATAAAATGCGAAAATACTAAAGATAAATGAGTATGTGAATGGAAAGTAACATAGAAGGGGTTGTAAAATGTTAACGAGAAAAAGTGAGCTTTCTGAGTTGTTGGTCAGATTTGTGGACGTTCCGAAGCTATTCTTTAACATTTTCTTAAGACAAACGATAAACTTTTATCTCGTCGGTTAGAGAAGGTTAGATGTTTTATCTGCCATGGGAAAAAAAAATTTTCTCTTAAAAGGTAATAAGAGTTTTAACGTGTCCTATGAAAGAAAAGAAAAGAAAAGAAAAAAAGGAAAGACTATAATTTATGTTTGTAGCATTATGCTAATTCTTGGAAGAATGCAATCGCCTGCATTGCATCCTGTCGTATGTAACAAGATGTGCAAATAAAAACGTAAGTATTATTAATTGGAACAACGGTAACATCTTGAAAAACTTTAATACTCACATTATGGCAACTTAAAAAAAGCAACGAGTATAAATCTCTTTTAATAATTAAAAAATTAATAAGAAAAATATTGACTTAACCGTATTGGTTTCAATAAGATCAAAGAATTATTCTAATCGATTAGATTTATCCGAAATAAAGATGCCAGGCATAAATCAATAAATGGGTATATAATTTATTTGAATTAAATTAGGAAAATTTAATGAAATCAATATACAATTCTAATCCGACAAGACTTACCCCAAAAATTGATGGCAGATAAAACAAATAAAATAAAATATCAAATTTTTATAATAGACACGTACACACGTAAACACTTGACGTCCACTAAGCTGCCGAAATATAGAGAAAAAAATGGATTTAGAAAGAAAAATAAAGATAGAAGTTAGAACGTTCTTTCTGTCCTCCCGTCGAAGTCTTTCTTTATCGGGATCATGGTCGTGGCATGATGAGACGAAATGTTGCGTCTGGGTTGCGTGAAAAGAAACATAACGTGTTCAGAAAGATGAACGACGTCTGATAGTGATTTCAGTTCATTTCTGGCGCCACGGTTCCAATACGATAACATTTTCCATCTCTATCTTTCTCTTTATTTATTTCTTTCTTTCTTTCGTTAATGCGCGGACGTACTACTCTCTTTCGATTCCTTTTCTTTTTAATTGTTAAATGCTAATTTTACATTTTATCACCGTTTTATCGCCAGCACGGATTCTTTTTCTGTCTCTCCTTGCATCGTAAGACATATTTTGGTATCAAGCAAGGTCGTCCACAGACCACACGTGAGAAAAAATAAAATTCTTATATATTATAAGAGACCGCGTATATACCGGTTGGTTTCCAATTGATGACCAATTAGATTAGGAACAAGGTAATCCGAATTTACAGATTGTTTCATATTTTTTAATAGCGTCGAGAGACTCTATACGTTTGCTATTAACTTTACACGGTTTTTCTTATTCTTTTTTATATTTTTGATAAAAAAAAAAAAATATATATATAAAAATAATCGATTCAACACGTCGAAATTAAAGCCAAGAAAAATCAATTCTGTCTCAGTTTAAATTTTGTCATATTTTAATTAATGTTCCCTTTTATTCATTTTACTAACTTTCGTAAAATTTTCCAAACTTATCGCGTTTGCAATAATTATTAATATCTTTCTATTCACTTCGACTGATCTCTTTCTATGCAACACAGAGAAATAAAAATAAATAAATAAACAAAAAAGAAATATGAATAATAAAATACATTACATACTCTCGTAAGAATTGATTAAGTATTTTTCAACGTAAGATTTAATATGTTCTTTGACGTTTTCACGAATGAATGAAATAAACATTTATCCGGGTAGATATACGATTTTTTAAACTTATTAATGCGTGAAAGAAAAAAAGAAAATATAAAGTAATAATAATCTCTATACGAAAGTATGAGATAAAAAGAGGAAGAGAAAAAAAAAACGATTTGAAATTAAAAGAACGCGTAGTAAAGGTAAAAAGATTCATTTCGTGAGAGAAAGATGGTACGATGAAAATTTAAAGATAGGAAGAAAGTGAGAGAGAAAACTAAGGATCGAAATTAAAAGACGAAGAAAGATGCAGTCGGACAATGTAAGAATGAGTGAGAAAGAAAATGAATGTGAATGAGTGAGAGAGGCAATGAGAGATTCAGAGATAGAAAAAGAGAAAATGAATGAGAGAGAGAGAGAGACAATGGGATAATGAAAGAAAGAGAGAAAGTAAGAGAGATTATGAGAGGAAGGGAAAGTATTTGTGTGTGTGTATGTGTATCAGAGAGAGAGAGACAGTGTATATGCAATAGTGAAACTAAAATACTAGTATATGAATAACTAACAATAACTTTGATTTTGTTATACCGACTTGTATAATAGTTAAGTATAGGCTCATTGTGAAAGGTGGAACAATCGTTCCTGTGTCTGCCTATCTTTGACAGATTCGTTCCCGCCTTTGACGATAGAAAATCGATCTACAAACACTTGAAACTTTCGAGAGAGAGAAAAAGAGAGAGAGAGAGAGAGAAAGAGGAAAGTTCTATTCTAAAACGTTGATGATGATCGTCTATGTTTGCGTGCATAATACTACATATATCCAATCGACATTCGTCGAGTTTTAAATCTTGAAAGAAATTTCGCGTTAATAGAGCATTTCATTTTCGAGAAAACTTTTCCCATAGCATTTTTTCTTATCCCTTCCCGCAAATTATTTCCGTCCAATCCTTTCATCTTATTTTCTTTTTTCTTCATCTAAGTTTTTTTTTTCTATCAATTTCCTCGAAATGCTTGTTGTGTGAGATTATTTTTTTGCAATGTAATTTTAAAATACTTTTAATTGACAATACGAAATAACTAACTATTTCTATCGTTATACTATTCTTCGTATTATGATTTGTACTTTTTGGAAAAATCGAAAAAGATCTAGGATAGTCGTTTGAATACGAATAACTAACACGAGTCGTAACGATGCTTAAGGTACTACGAAAAACGTATGACGTATTTGTACAGGTGCATACCTTTGAATGCAAAATAATCGATTCGACGAAAAGTTTTAGCGAGATGTCACCGGATGAAACAGAACGTAACAGGGATCGTGGGATAAATCACTGCACGATGTATAGAATGTATAAAAAGGACAAACAAAAAGAAAGAAAAAAAGAAACAAAAAGGGAGAGAAAGAGGTCCAATATACATAATACTTCCATAGGGAGTCATAATCTTGAGTAGAAAAGTCCCACAAATCCGAATCCAATTGGTTTAGGACGATACGTGCATGATAAACGTTCTCTTTTCTTTATCCTCTATTTTTTATCTTTTTTTTTCTTTCTACCCTGTTTTCACAAACGATTTTCCCTACACTTTACTGTTAACCTAATTAGCATTTTTTCGAAGTTTCTTAATTTTTCAATTAAAAATTGTTTAGCCGGTAACTTTGATTTAATTAACTTGTAATTAGGGTTGGAAATGTATGCGATGGGAAAGAGATAATGTAAATTGTTTTATTGGGGTGTGTAGGTTGTTGATGATGATGAACAATCACGATGACAACACTAACCGAGAAGTTTTAAGCGATATGATTTCCATGGGCACACTGTAAAGAAGCCTGCGGGCTTCTGATATAATTCACGATGCTTTAGGGTTAATGCTAGCGTTATTAATGCGCTTATGGGAGATGACAACACATTCATTAACGAAAACATCGAGATGTTGGTTTTTAACTAATTGGATTAAACTTGGTATAAATAAATAAATTTTCTTTTTTTTTACAATTTAAAGTTATCCGTCTTAAAACACGTAAGTAAGAAAGAGAAAACGAGAGGAGGAGAGAGAGAGAGAGAGAGAGGAAGAGAAACTTTGATAATCTAATTTTGTTATCAAGAAGCGTGTTACGTCAAACGAATAAACGATTTTATGGTTAATTACAATCCCCTATCTTCGCATAATCGACCAAAATAGGGATGGATATTAAGGGGATAAGGGGAACTTGGAGGAACCGATGAAAATTAGTCACGTTGTCTCATTGATTAGAGTAGAATTATTTCGAGAATTCGAGATACAGAGTACTGAGATTAGAAATTCGTGAATTATTGTTATTAAATCGAAACGAGTGAGAAAATTTGACAACGATCGTATTAAAATAATCCGATATTTGAGAATCGCACGTGCTCGTATTTTGTATTGTAATCGCGACAAATAATTAACCTATAAAAATTCTAACAATTTACGAGAAAATTCATCGAACACTATATTTCAATTTTGTGATCGATTATTAAAATAAATTTTTGGGACAATTAAATAATAATTCGATTTGTTCACGGAAATGAAGATAAAGAGGATAAGAAGAATAGGATGAAGAAGACACTTTTTTACTCACTTGTCGATGAACGTCCAATTTCCTTTTTTTTTTTTTTAACTTTCCTCAGAAAGTAAAAGAGAACTCTTTTCTTTCCTTTGTAGTAGATTTCAGAATAGACCGAAGGGGTAAAAGAAGAACCAGATTTTCCAGAATTTCGATTCAAAAGGATTTCCTCAATCCCAGTAGTACTTTTAAATCCTTTCCTTCTTATACTTTTTCTATTTATTTATTCTTCGATCAAAACTCTCTGAGACACGTTTTTTTACGCGTTCTCCACTTCGAACTTTAAAGTTCGAAACGGGACAACGAATAATGGATATCACCGAAAATTGTAAGATAAAATGAAGATAAATATAAGTGGATATCTTCCCGCAGATGAATAAATAGTAGACGACGAACGGATTAAGAGAAAAAGAATTGAAAAAAAAAGAAATAATTTATTGGACTTTTCGTAATTATATTCTTCGAGTTTTATCAAAGATTATAAAGTAGGGGGATGAAAAGGGGGGCAGCTTTAACAGGTGGCACGTCGCCGGAGTTCCTCACCGTTCGCAGTACTAACGACGTGTAACGTCGACGGCCCTGGGGGAGAGCTTTTATAGTCGGGAAACTCGAGTTGACGCGACACAGCTCTTCTGACTCTCTCTCTTTCTCTCTTACTCGTTCACTCTCTCTTTAGAACGCCTATCTTTCGATACACGCCTCGACTATTCCCTCTGTCATTCCCTCTAGGACCTCCCTTGACCCTACAAAACGTCACTTTCACACCTTACCTTACCTTCTGTCTCTATCTCTTTCTTTTTTTCTCTTATTTTTATTCTGCCTACTTGATATGTACCCATATAGGTCTTTCTCTTTCCCCCCCTTTCTCTTTCCCTCACTCATTCTCTCTCACTTACTCTTATTCTGCCCACTAGATATGTACACATAGATCCCTATCTCTCTCTCTCTCTCTCTCTCTCTTTTTATCTCACGCCTACTCTTTTGAGATTTTCATTGAGTGACGACAAATTTAGAATCGCATCGTCGACAGATCACCATCATCGTCCCATAGAACTCATTTCGTCGTTACTTCAAGGTACGTAGGGTGATATAGGATAAGTTTGGAAAATACTTTAGGTCAACTTTTTATAGTTTTTTTTTTTTTAGGGAACCTCCGATTTTCTTCTTTTCCTATTTCCTTCGATACATGAATTTTCTCTTTCGAATAATAATATTGTAATACTTTTTTGTGCATAAATTGCATTCGTGCTAGCTACCGCGATGTTACGGTATTATGATACTCGAATTTCTTTTTTTTATATTATACTTTTATTTTTATTTCATTTGAAATATATTTAGATAGATTGGATTGCACGTTATTGTCATGTTTTTGATATAGGAACTATTACAAAGGTAAATAATTAATAGCAAACGTATATATCTATTCGCAGTAGCATCAAAATCATACTCGAAGCTTCGAAGATAAGGAGTTTCCTTCCCTTGGAGAATTCCTACAGGGAAACGTTCAAAGGACGAGAACACTGTGTGCTGGAAGAAGGTTGACCCAGTTGAAGCGGAAGTGACCACCGACCCGTGCCAACTACCGATTAAATGGCCGATTAAATTAAGTCACATCTGTGCTTTGGATCATATGATGATGGGAAGAGAAAATACAAAAAAAATAAACTGACCCATCGATCTAATACTTTTTTTTTTCACGTTCTTGTCTTTTCGTCATCAACGATGATCAATATTTTTATTCGAATCGATAAGGGAATATAAAAATATTCGTAGCTTTATGCACAGTCGTTTCTATGCTTCTGTTTTTTTTTTGTTTTTCTTTTTATGGTATTAAAGAATTGATCCAAGTCGTTAATTTGTGTATACGAGATCTATTAATAATGAATTTGTTTAATTATGCAATCTAATTTGCTTGCATTGAATTTTTTTATTATTTCATTATTCAATTTTTTTTATTCGGATTCAATTCTAATATAGAGTCTCGCGTGACTTTAGTGTTTTCTCGTAATCATCGGTGGATATTCAATTTTCTCTATCTTCCTTATCTTATACGGGTTTCAAGAAACCTATAAGATATAGGGATCGAAATGATTCGTGATGATTTTTGAAATATAAAGTATTCTAAATAAAAAATATATACGAGAAATATCTTCTGTAAGTTATGTGCCTATGTAAATAAATATTTTTGTTCTAACTATTAAACATAATTCGTATCGAATACTTGAATAATTTTTGTTGTTTCTTTTAATAATATTAATGCTAATGTTCAAGATAAAATGTACGTATGAAATATTTTTCTTTTTTTTCTAATAAGAAGAATAGTATTTTTTTTTTTTCCGTTTAAACCAATTTAATTATTTCGAACATGCTCAGGAGAATCCGAATAAAAAAAAACGATGAATTGATTGGCATATTCGTTTTTACTTCGCGCTCGCTCATACGTTTCACAATAAATTGTCGGTGACTTGGTTTTCGTCAGAGTCAATGATGACGTTTATTACGATAAAAGAAACTACGACAAAAGAAACGACTGAATAAAACTACGACATCTGTGCGAGCACCAAAATTGCATCCATTCGTGCAATGTTAATCAAAATCGGAAGGAAATGTTCATATTGAAAAACAACGCGTCCCGTGTTCTAGTTATTAAATTAATTTCCATCAGCGCTTGTGGTACGTTGCTCAGAAACGTGGCTAATTAAACACACTTCCTATAGATTAAAAAACCTGTTTACCTGATGTTAGATATTTCGTATATTTAAAAAATATCTACTCTTTAAATTCGCTATTCAAATATTTTCCTATCACCAATAGAACATAAGAAGACTATATGATTTTTTTTGATTACATATTTTTGCAATTATATATCGCGTTTGTTAATGATATAATATAAACAAATGAAAATAAAACTTACTATTACTATTATCAGAAGAAGGTAGATCCATTCAGGTTGTAGAGCTGAAACAACAACTAATAAACGTGTTAATAATTTMATTAATGAATATATTAAAAATCTTTGGTAAATTCATATTTTATATTTTTACGTGTGTGCCTTCAGAAATGCATTTATATAATACATATATTATAAAAAACAATCATTTAAGGTGCGTTAAAAAAGAACAAAATCTTGAAGATTTGTTGYWACATCCAACGATGATCACCTGTAACARAAAGCAAACTATATTAGTCATACAGTCAAGTGATACAATAGCCTAACATATGAGTGGTCCAATTTATAGATGCACTTTTCATTTGAATTCCCTATTTATTTTTATCCAATCTCTATTAACCGTTTGTAAAATAAAATTAGATTTAAGCGCGTGATTTTACATTAAAAATTATAATTAATTAAGAAACAGGAAAAGTACAAAAAAGTTACTAATAAAAGTGATATCTATTGATTATTATAAAATACTTTTAAACTATATATACGTAATATARAAAAGAAAAATTGCAAATTTAATAAAATACAATTACATTAACAAATTTTTAAGACGAAATAAGAAAGAAGAAATTACTGTAATATTTATTGAACGTTAATCAAACTTCAAAATTTAATAATACGAGAATTTTAATATTTTTGACTGTAACTAACTAAAAACTTATGCACCTTTTGGACAATATGGCACACAGATTTAAAGTGCCAAGGAGATGGAATGGTCCATCATCTCCAATTACAATTACAAATTAATGACGAGCAAATAAATAAAATAATAGAATATAAAATATAACTAAAGAGCTATTTTTAAAAAGTTCAAACTTATTGTTGAACTTTTGAAAATACCTCAATAGTTCAATAGTAGTTGCCCACTTGATACCACAAATTTGTGGGGGCCTCTTCGGCAATAAGCCTCTTCGGCATTTAGCCTCTTCTTTCTTCATACCTGAAAACTGCATTGGACATTTTCTACGTGCAAGCAAGATAAGATCTCGCATACTTTTATTGCAAGTTCACTCGTATTTTATTTGATAATTCTAATTCTTGATTATTAGAAAATTAATTTACATTTTCCCTTTTAGTTATTCAAGCTCGTGGACCATCAATGAACTTAGAGTTCATTGACATATACACGAGCACAATTAAACAAATGCCCAAGCAGATAATTATCAATGACCTAATAACACGTCGCACTTTTAATTTCAAGTAATAAAATAGAATTGAAATAAATAATGCAATAAATGTTATGCATTTTCTTGCAATATTTTAATTTCATTCATTCGTTATATTTCTAATTGAGGAAATCGCGATTGTGCGAAGTGCTAATATTTAATACTTAAAACTAAGTATCAAACTCATCAAAGTATTTGCGAATTTGTTCGACTCTATCTCGTTCGAGATAGAATCGAAATAGAAATATATCTTTCAAATTGTTGCMAATTCCTTTGAATCTCATGATACATATTAAAGATTACAGAAGAGTCACAAAATAAATTTACAAAGCAAGCATAATAGAATGAAATGATATAATTTTGTAACCATTCTGTATAAACCCGGAGGCCACATTTCCACTCCGGAGTGGAAACAAACCTAATGCCTTTTCCGGGCCCTACCTGCTTAAAATTAAAATATTCACATTTGCTCAGAGAAGTATGCTACCTGCCCGCCAATTATCCGTATTTAAAAAGTGCAAACACACATGCATACCCACCCACACACTCCACGATTCTCTCACATACCACCAGGGTGCAAAAGCCTAAACTAGAGAGCATGCCCCGGGGCACCTCCGACACCCTAGTTCAAACGCGTTTTTTCTAATTTTATGGGTATACGTACTTTTTGCTGTAATCGTCTGCCACGGCTAGTGATTATTGC
>NW_014569810.1:0-14878 GCF_001313835.1 Polistes canadensis
TATATATTATAAAGTAATTATATATTATATTTATAAGAAAAGAGAAATTATTTAATTTGTGTTCCTGTTTTCTATGAATATATTATATTTTATCGTATTTTGTTTATTTTTATTTATTCTATCCCATATAATTATAATTATTTGTCTTGTAACGTAAAAAAAAAACGAACTTAGAGATAAACACGTAATACAAATTATTAGGAATATTTTTAAAGTAAAATCATTAATATAATCTGACAATAATAATTAATCGTTAACGTATCAATCACTAATTAAATCTCATAACGATCGATCAGTTATCTTTCAATGTGAAATATTTAATAAAGGGTAAGAATTATGATCGTCGTGGTAAAGTTAGAAAAAAAAAAGAAAAGAAAAGAAAAGGTGTCGACATCATAGATCTTAAAGAAGATGAAAATTGTTCAGATCCTTTTCTACGTTCTTCCCCAACGTAGAGTTTCTCACATCTTAGAGAAGTTTGAAAACGTGTAACAACTTTTCCAAAGTAGTAATATTACTACATAAGCAAGTAAATGATAGAGGTTGAAATACTTTTCTTTTCTTAAAAGATCAATTCAATTTATCTGCGGGTGAGTTTCGCGTTTTTTGGGGAATAAAATTCGAATCTAAACTTTGTTAATCGGTTTGTAAACTATTTATTTTATTAAACTATCGAGTGTGTTTGATTTTAAATTATCTTCGTTATATGGATCATTTATTTTGAAAATAATGTAAAAATATTTATTTTTGTTTTGTTTTTTGTTTGTTTTTTTAATGAAATATCAAACGATTCGCGATTAATTTAATGTAAAATTGTATAATTTATAACTAATTAATATATTTAATATTATAAAAAATGTCAAATGTTTTGTTCTAATCAAAATTTCGTAAAGATCGATTATAAAAATGGTGTAAATTCATTATTCACACAGTCTCACATAAATATATTATTATTTTATTTAAATTTGTCTAAAAACAAAAAAAAATAAATTCATATAATCTAATTACATATCGATAAGTTAATTAAAAAAACATTGCCACAAACTTGGCATAATTTAATTGATATTTTTTCAATCGATTAATAATATATCCTAACCTCAAATTTTCTCGAAACAATTATTATCTAAATAAATTGTTCGCATATATAACTCAAAATAATACTTATATATATATATAAAAAAAGAACAAGAATTCTATACATCTATTATATATATTTTTCCTTTTTTTTCTTTTTCATGACTAATATCCTAACCTAACAAATTTTCTCGAAAACAATGAAAACTCAACTTGTCCACCATGTTGAAAATAAATCGTAAATACACCGAAGGAAACTTAATACTGTTTTGTATTAGATACAAGGTGTGGAAGATAATCATTTCGATTGGAAATAAAATTAACTGAATTAATAGACAGAAAGGTTAAATTAATAGGATATAGAAGAGTAAAAAAAAGTGAGAGAGATAGATAGATAGATTGATTCCTTCAATCGATTACTATACTACTACTACTATTACAACTTAATAGCATTCGCATAGTTAATCGAATTCGTTTGGTATCCTAGCTCGATTTCATCGTAGAGCTGGGAAAATTTACTCCCCTTGCCACCCCTACCTCTCACCACCCCCCCCCGTCTCTCCCCCGAACCAAAAAAAAAAAATAATTTACTTTTATTTCGACACTATAAAGCACCGTGTTTTCGATAGCATTGAATTTACGCAGCTAAGAGAATTCGCGTGGAAATGAAATTGAATTTAACGTCCCATATGGGTCGTGTTTAATAGCTTGGCAATTTAATTACGATGATCGTTTGAAAAAAAAGTAAAAGGGACAAAGTTTTCTTTTTTTTTTTTTATATATATATTTTTATATAAAATATATATATAAAATATATATATTTTTATTAATATATATATTTTTATATAAAATAATTCTTTTGATACGAGTGGTTTTTTTTTTTACCTAACCAACGAAACGGAGCAAAAAGTGTAACGAAAAGTGAGAGAAAGAGAGAGAGAGAGAGAGAAAAAAAAGAGTTTGTGGTTAGATATATTTTTTTTTCATGTTACACACTTGTTTAATCGTAAGTTGCGTTTGAAAATCACCGATGAAAATACACGAGGGTGTATAGTAATATTCTGCAAAGTGCAACGTTAAGCTATTCTATATATATATGTATATATGTATTTACATTGTACGTGTATACATATTTAACAATCTATCTAACACATATATGGTGAATAGATTTAAACAGGAATCCGTGTTTGTGTAGTTGATGTGCACGCGATCATAGGATTCCTATTTCGGACTTACATTGAAAATGATCACGTACTATAATGTTACTTTGCATGATTCGATTTCGGTATTATTGTTCGCGAATCAAAGGTGTTATTATGATTATTATTATTGTTGTTGTTGTTGTTGTTATTGTTGTTGTTATTGTTATTGTTATTATTGTTTCCTTTTTCTTGTAAATATATTTTTATTCGAGAGAAAATGAATAAAAAGAAATGAAAAAGAAGATTATATTGGAAGAAAAGTAATTAACGATAAAATAAAATGACAGAAAAAGAAAAAAGAAATGAATATTACGAACTAGTATCGGTTTATTTTATTGATAAAATTCTACCCACCCCCTCCCCATTCCTCTTTCTCGTCGAATGGGAAAGTTATTTGAATTTTCATCCCCTTTACTCGACCATTCATTGAAACAATGTTTGCAAATCGTTAAAAAATAATCAACGAAGCAACCATAAATTTAACATTAATTTCAAAATTATGAACAGTCAAGAAAAAAAAGGAATGGGATGGGGTGGGTGGGGGGGATCGTTGTTATTACGATTTTATTAAATTTATTTTCTTTTTTACTTTTAATAATTCCAATATAATTTCTAACTTTTTGAAGCAATTATTATCACAAAGCCGTCATCTTTTATCCTGGAAGTTAAGTCAGGAAAGGGGAGGGGGGGGGTGGAGAGGGAAAGAAAAAAAGGAAGAAAAGAGGTTTTTCAATGAATCCATGGTATTTACCTCGAAGGTGAGAGATCCTCTTTGGAAGTTGGTCGACTGTGGAACCTCTTAGGTGTAAAATGTTCTTCGGACTCATCGTGAGTAGACGGATGATAAGGGTAATAGCAAGTTTTCTCTTTCCCTCTAACCGTTCTCATCAGTACTCTGCCAGATGTGTACCTGTGGGATGAAAAAGAAAGGAAGAAAGGAGAGAATGATAGGAAAAATGGGTGTTGGTGGTTGAAAAACGGGTTAAGGAAACCAGGAGGAAGAAGAAGGAGAAATAAGAAAAGAAAAAAGGAAGAGAGAGAGAGAGAGAGAGAGAAGAAAATCGTTAGAAAAGCTGTAGGATTCTGTAAATACTACTTACTACAGTTTTCTACGTGGTTTTTTTTTTTCTAACAAAGATAACGATGTCGCAAAATAGGATGACGATGATGAATGCGACGCGATTTAGAAATAGAAAGACTTGTGAGAGAAATGAAAAGAGAAATTGGTATGAGAAAAGAAACAAAAATATAAAGCCTCTTAAGTTTCTATCATTTTTCATTGTAAAAGAGGATGGATACAATTTAAACAAAATTATATATATATATTTATAATTTTAAATTTTTATAATTTTGCAGAACCTTTGCAGATCGATTTATAATTCGACAAGGTATTCTACGCGTAGACAAAATAGTGTACTTTAATTTAAAATAAGAGTCATTAAAATCTATTAACTTTTAGTATAAAAAATATTTACCGAAACTTATATCAAAGAAATTGCAAAGATGCACAATTTACAGCATTGCATTCTCTGACATTTTATGAACTTTTGCAGATTGATTTATAACCTAAAAAGGCATTCTACGCGTAGACAAAACAGTGTACTTTAATTTAATATAAAAATTATTAAGATCCACTTACTATAATTATAAAAAATATTAAAAGTATATTTACGGAAGCAAATTGCAGTTTAATGTTAACTTGTAGAAACTGTATACTAACAGTGAAAAGGTTGATATGTTGCTAATATTTGACGAATGTAAAATCATATATATATTATATAATATATTATATCATTTTTCATTGTAAAAAGGAAGGGTACAATTTAAAAATAATTGTATATATATATAAATATTACAATTTTTAAGGATACTATTTTTAAAGTTGATATATATATATATATCATGTATTGCATTTGTCATTTTCGATGACAAATCAATAGTTTTTAATTGAATGATTACATACCTATTCGTATCGAATTTGTAGGTAGGTCTTCTCATCACCAATAAACGTGGAAGAATGTGAATGAAGACTCTTTTAACCCAAGGCGCCATTTGATGTGTTTGGGGTGACCGGAAGTGGACATTAAGAACGACAACGGTTACGCATATACTGTAAATAAAAATTGTTGAATTATTCATAAATGAAAACTATACATAACAATTCAGACATTAATTATATTTAATTATATACAATTCAGTGTTTTTCTAAATTATATAAATAATATAATAATATATATTTGTGAAATATTTATAATATAATATAAGTATTTTGTTGATAAAATAATAAAATATAATAAAAATATTTTAATATAAATACTGATAAGATAATAAATATTAATCATAAAAATGTTTGATTATATTATACGATTAATATATATTACATTTAAGTATAAAATTAAACGCATATTGTATAATGTTTAATAATATTAAATATATTATTTTACGATTGGCATTGTTATAAAGGAATTCGTAAAACGATGACAATCTATTTTATCGTATTATTTTCTTTAGACAAACTGTTTCCATGAGTCGTCCATGGAAATTGAAGAAGGGTCGAACAATGGAAATCAATGGACCATTGGCATAATAAAGACATTCCGTATCTCGCCCTAACGTTTTACTCTCTGGCAATTTTACGAATTGATCGTTAAAAGGTCGGCTGGTATTTTCTCTTTTCTAAAAATAAGTGCCAAGGCAAATTGCCATAAGGTATAACCGAGAATGACTGGATAAAAAGGAATGTAAATCTCCAAGGACCATTTATAATGGAACAACCAGCCATTTAAGATTTGCTTGATCGGAAGAACTTTGCTATTATTATTTTTTTTACAAGGTAAAAAGGTATAAGTATTGTACCATTTTAATTTAATCACAACCCTCCCTTCCACCATTTTATATTTCTCAAAATTAATTCGATTAGTATAATCAAGATTTTTCATTTTATTAATAGTTTCGAATCATTATCCTTTATTATTTTACTTTAATCTTTTTTTTTCTGCACTCGTTGTATCAATTTCAATCGATTATTATTATTATTATTGTTTTGGATTTTGTACGTTACGTATTATTCGAAATGAATTTTGTTAATAGACGATTTAATAATAATTAATATACGTTTTATATCAAATAAGATAATTATTACTACAAATATAAATTGATAAAAGTGAAAAATAATAGTTAAACGTTTCGTAACATTAATTATTAGGAAAATGTATGCGTCTGGAATGTAGCCGGTGCCACTAAACGTTATATTACCTCCGTTACACCATCCAAAATGGTGTTATAGTAATGGAATTGCGTTATTACCGCAAGATTTAGCTGCTCGTAATTTCGAAGAAGGAGAGAAAGGGAACGGGTGAGTTTAAAGGAAAAGGAGGAAAACGGGAGGAGGAGGAGGAGGAGGAGAGGGGTGAGGGGGGGGGAGGACTGGGCTGGGTGGTGTTTTAACTTTCCTACAAATTGGGCTAGAAACTAGAAAGGAATTTCTCTCGTTCATCGTCTCTTGAAGATACATAAATATTTACACAAGTACAGTAACCCGAATTATTTAGGATTAACAAGGATAAAAACAAACATGTTTTTGGTGAAATTATGTAAAATATATTATAAAATAATATTTTGATTAACAATTATTTTTACTAGTTTTCTATTACACGTGTAAATAATATTTATAAATACGAAATGAATTTGTGTATAAGAAGCTATTTCTTAGAATGATTATCTTCATCCTCTTCTTCTTCTTCTTCTTTCTCATTTTATTAAGACTTTGTCAAGTTATAATAGCTTTTTTTTTTATTGTTAATTTTAGGAGCGATTTATTGAATAATTATATTAAAGAAAAACAAAGTATTTCCTTTTGAAGTATCAAATAATAAGTAAAAGTATAAATGTGCATTGATGAGTGCATAAAAATGTCAAAACAAACCACCAGATGGCGCATCGGATGGCACGAAGTTAAGCGTGAAGTTGTCAATGAGTGAGGTTAGGTGTTAAATTGTTCGAAAAAAAGAATTATGACGTTTATTAGTTACGAAAAAAGAAAGTATAAAAGATTAAAAGAAAAAAAAAGCAGCACCAGTTATTAAATTGAATTTATAAAAACTTTTATTCACTTCCCATTCATTTATTATTTATTATATATCGTTTTCATTTCTATTAACAACTTCTCCACAGTCAGTGAAATAAAACTAGAGTATAAAAAGAAATATAAGATTAAAAAAAGTGTTAGAAATGAAATATAAAACGACAAATTTAATTTGTTATAAATTTGTTTTCTCTTTTTACGTTTCAGAAACGAAGCAATTGAGTTTTCTCCAAGATTACGGACGAGAAAGTTGGATATTATTTTTACTTCATCAAGATAGAAATAATTTATCTTAAGAAGTGGTCTAAAGGTAATTGAAGTTCTTGTTTTCAAGTAAATGTGGAATGGCAAAAATATGAAAGGAATCATTTAATACTTTTAATCTAGCACATTCGTTGATGTTAATATATTATTATAATTTAATTTATATTTAAGAATTATATAAGACGTTTAACGTTTATAGAAATTTCATGGTGAAAGGGTAAGAAAGCTTGTCGTAAGTTTGGATACCAAAAAGGGATGCTTACTCTTCTCTTTACAAACAATAAGAAGAGAGAGAGAAAGAGAGAGAGAGAGAGAGAATGAAAATAGGGGGTGGAAGAAGAAGAACGAGAAAGTTAGATCAATATAGTGTGTCTGTGTGTTTGCTGATAAATGCATTCTACTACCTCTTGCAATGTTCCTAATGGAAAATTCAAAAGTTCTTCTCTATCGACACAGTATAATACACGTCAAAGGTTTATACATACATACATAGATACCAAACTTTCTATCTTTTTATATTTTTCTTTTATAATGTATATAAAGTAAGTTACTGTGATTTATTCTACTTAATATTTACTTTATACATTCTTTTGTGTTACTTATTGCATTTTACATTTTCTTGTTTAATCTGTCAAATAATTATTATTCCATCTTTACTATCATAACTTTTGTGTATTAGCATTGTGAAATTGTATTTGTTTAAGTTATTATTTTTTATTACAAATTTTACAAATTTATTCAATATATATATATACTTTTATTCATTTAAACTAGATTATTATTAAAAAAAATATATAGATAATATAATAGCAGAGATTAATCTATGATATAAAAAGAAAAATGTTTCTTTATCAAAAAAGAAGACAAACCACGGCATTAAACTTAATCTTCCTTTATTAAAATCTTGAAGAATTTAATAAAAATGAACACACAAACAGCTTTCGTTGGTAATGAAGAAAACAAAAAAATGTTTCAAATAAGTTCCCAACAGAGAGAGTTTAATTGTTTGATACTCACGTATCATCTTATCTTTTATATTTTTTTTTTTAAAAACCATCTCTCTCTCTCTCTCTCTCTCTCTCTCTCTCTCTCTCTCTCTCTTATTCTTTTTCACGATTTTTCTTTAACAAAAATCCATCCTTTTTTCTTCTTCTTTTATTTTTTTTTCCTTATCGTGATACTTTCAGAACGTAATTACGTTTTTTTTCTTGGAGTGGTGTAGGGTGGCAGGGGGGGGGCAAGGGGTGGTCAGGGGTAGAGGAAAGGAAAGGGAGCTAAGCTTTTCCGGTAGTCCTGCGAATCCTGCTGGAAACGTTCCTTTTCTTTCATGAGTGATGGGAAGGACGATGATGAAGCGACTTGGAAATTTGCTGGCTTGACGTTAGAAAATCCTCAAGTAAAATAAAAAAAAAAGTGAGTAACCTCGATCCGAAAAGTTTTTCCTTAACCGAGAAGAAGGATCCTCTGAGATTCTAGTTTCTTTCTTTGGTAATACTCCCCTCTACCCCCTAACCCCTGTCATTTTTTGTTCTTTCATTCTTTTACCTTTTTCTTTTTTTTTCAAATCGAATCACATCCGTGAAAATTTCCTTTTTTTCTTATTTATTCCTTCTATCTCTCTCTTATTTTCTTCTTTGATTTGTTTTGTTTTGTTTTTCTTTCTTTTTTTTGTTTAACAAATAGATAAAATGTCGAGACGAATAAATTTGATGAAAAATTGTAAATAATTGATTTTTTAATAAGTGTGTTACCGGACATTATAGGATTCGTTCTTCCAATCATATATCATATATCATCCGAAAAAAAACAGTCATTCGCAGAGATTCTGTTGGTGGCAGAAGAAGAAGGACATTAATCGATTTGTTAGGACCCTTTGACCTCTTTTGGTAACAGGATAGTGTTCGTTATCTATCTATCTGTTATCGAAAGGCAATCGGATAATTTTGTATTTTATTCTTTTTCTCTCTCTCTTTATTTTTTGCTATAGAAATGACACAAATCGATTCGTTCTAACGTTTAAACCAATTTGGTTTTTTTTTTTTTAATTTTTTCCCCCTTCATATATCTCACGAGAGAAATTTATTTGTTTTTCCTAGATTTATTTTTCTCTTTTTCTTTTCTTTTATTTTTATATGTCAAGTAATTTTTTTTGTTTAATATAAACATTAATTTTCCTTTTTTCTTCTTCTTCTTTGTCTTTTTTTATTTATTTCAGAGTATTTTCTTCGCATTCGCATAAAAATTGTCATCCACGTATTTTTCTTCTTCTTCTGATTTCATTTTTATTATTATTATTTCTTTTAATTGAATTCTTTCTCGTATACCTTTTGTAAATTTTAATCTTTTTTTTTCCACACATTAATCATATTTCGCATTGTTCTTCGGGTTGAAGTTTAAAAAAGAAAACAAAAAGAAAGTAATCCATTTTTCAGCATTTTTCTTTCGACAATTCTTTTCAATAATTCCCATTGGATTTAAATTTCACGATTTCAAAAGTTAAATACACAGTACGGACTAACGTTATGTTTAAAACAATCTTTTGAATTGTTGTTGTTACAAGAATATTTTTAAATAGGACTATTATTTCATACGAAAAGAAAGGTTTTGCGGTAATAATTTATCTCATATCCTAGTATTGATAATAGTACCGAATTAAAAAAAAGTCACCAACCATAACATTATTCCGTTCTTTTTTCCTCGTGTTAGAATTGTAATCGTTGTAATTAAAGCATTCTTTTTTGTACCCACCACTTAAATTCTTTTCTTTTCTTTTTTTTTAGGTTAGAAGGCTTCACACATGAATGTAACACCCCCTTTATTTTGAACGTTAAACACATTTTCCTTACTATATTATTATTATTATTATTATTAATAATTGATCCGATGCAAGACGTGGAATAAAAAATATTTTCCAACGTAAATTTATATTTTTTTTTTAATTAAACTACTTTAAAACATTACTTTAATTAAAAGGTACGATTACGCGTAACCGAAAAGTTAGTCGAATTAATGGGAAAGTATTTAGTAAAAAAATATATATAATAAATATAAAAGATAAATATAAAGATTAAGTTGCTGAAGAAGTCCCAATAAAGGGACGAAACGTCCAACTAAATCAAACTAAGTTCTACTTCTTTCATGTCCAAGTTCCCTGTTAAATTTTATCATTAATAAATATAAATCAAAAAAAGTGGCTTTTATATCGATCGTATATATGTAAATCTAATAAGAATACAATAGCAATTTTTCTTTATTTAAATCGATTCTCTCTCTCTCTCTCTCTCTCTCTCTCTTTCTCTCTCTCTTTCTCTCTCTCTCTCCCTTTTCCATTCTTTTCTTGAAGAACAGTACTTTACGTAATCACCATTTTCGAGGGTTCGATCAGAGAAACTGTCACGAAGGGTGGTTAAAGCTTTTCTATTGTTATTCATTATTCAATCACTATCCTTCAACATTTTTTTGAACGATAAGCAAAAAGAAAGTCATAGTAGGGAAAGAAA
Organism: Polistes canadensis; assembly: GCF_001313835.1. NCBI lineage: Eukaryota > Metazoa > Arthropoda > Insecta > Hymenoptera > Vespidae > Polistes > Polistes canadensis. Next base: position 10,125 of record NW_014569810.1, read on the forward strand.
AAAGAACAAAAAAAAATAATAATCGATACAAGAGTTAATAATAGATTAGCCATTGAACAATATAAGCATTTATATTATTTTCTATTTCAATAAATAATAATTATTATATTATTATAACACGAGATTGTGTGTATGTGTGTGTGTGTGTAATAAAAATTCTTCTTCTTTTTCTTATATTATTTTTCATTTAAATAAATAATATTATTATATTATTATAACACGAGATTACGATATTGCAATACAAGTTGTTTATCCTTTAAGAATAATTAAAATACTTTTCATATTATTTTAGATAAAAAATAGATTGTAAAATATTTAAAAAAATAATCATTATTCAATCATTATCCTAGCCAATGAACAATATAAGAATTTATATTATTTTTCTGTTTAAATAAATATTATTATATTATTATAACACGAGATTGCAATACAAGTTGTCTATCCTTTGAGTGATTGATTAAAAAAAAGAAATAAATAAAAAATAAAAATAAAAATACTCAATACATTATTTTAGATAAGTCAAAAACAATTGTCTTTTGTATTCTTATTATCTTTCTTATACTATCGTGATCAAGCATATCAAACTGTCGGTGTGTTGTTTACCCCTTAATGATAATTCCTGAAATAACACAAATTTGTTTTCGGACGAACGGACGAGAGACAATGTTTTCAAGAAAAAGAAAAAGAAAAAAAAGAAAAAGAAATAGAATGGATTCGATAACGATGGATTTAATCTTTTCCGCTTGGGTAGATTTGTCGGAAGGTGCCTGATTACAAACCTTCTTTTTTATCCTATTTCTCTGTACAATCGTAAGAAAAAAAGAAAAGAAAAAAAAAGAAAAGAAAAGAAAAGATAGAGAAAGAAAGAGGGTGTGGGTGAAGGGGAAAAACTACCACGAGGAATCGATCCGCGTTGGCTTTGGTTCCATTTGAAAGTTAAATCGCGTTCAACTTGCAAATCGTTTGCCTCGGTTGGGAGAGAAGTGGGCGGGGTCGGTCTTTCTTGATTACTTGCCGGGGCATCTAACCGATTGAATCTTAATCGTGAACGTTATCTCATTCGACTTAAGTATTTTTCTTACGGTTTCTACAACTCCTATCTCGTCCACGTCCCTACTCGTCTCGTCCAACCCTATCCTTTCCCCATCGAGTTTTTACGACATTGATATGGTTGTAATTAAATTATATATAATTGTTATTCTCTCGGATTGTCTTTTCTTTTTTTTTTTCTTTTTTTTCTATACAGTCGAGACGAATATCAAAGCTCTGAAATTTATTCGGAATTTGTTTGTTATTTTTGTTTGTTTGTTTTGTTTTGTTTTTTTTGAGGTTATACTTTTCTTCTTTTGGCGCGCATTTTGGGAAAGTGAATTTAGATGCGACCGAAAAATCAACACCACGAAGTTGTATATATATATAAATTTTTATCAATTGTATTAAATATCTTTATTTTATTTTATCATTTTATCGTTTTATTGACAAATTTCGAGTATTATATTGGTACACGAGATAATTGAAGTTATTTTTGAGGTTATTCAGGTTATGTTTGTTTTGATAAGTTAAAGAAGTATAACTTCTTACGTGCGTATAAAAGTACACACACCAGTTTTTGAGGTTATGATTCTTTCGGCGCGTTTAGGAAAAAGTGATGAGAGTGAATTTTTACGATACGACCGAAAAATCGACACTACGAAGTTGTCGGTGTTTACACGTTGCGCATGCGCAGGCAGTGCGATTTCAAATTTATGGCATGAAATAATAATTCGATAAATCTCCCTTACATTTTTGGTATGAACTGATATTCTAATATTTCTATATACACAACACGTGTTTTATATCGATACAAATTACAATTATTTGTGTGCTTTGAAGTTATTTAAATATTACATAAGGTAGTGGGGTGTAATTGATATTTAAAAATTGTGAATATCTTCAAAAATATATTTTCAAAAACATTGATTATTATTCGCGTGAATATTAGTAATAAATGTTATTTTTTAATGATATAGGTTCATAGGGAACTTGGTCATGAAAAGAAGTAGAACTTAATTTAATTAAGTTATATTATTTTTTAAGTTATTGAGGTTATGTTTGTTTTGATACGTTAAAGAAGTATAACTTCTAACGTGCGTACGTAAGTACGCATACCAGTTTCTTTTGTTTTTTTTTTTTAGATATAGTTTAAGGAAATTTTTTTAATCGTCTCACTTTTTTCATTTTGTTTTCATCGATGTGATTAATTTATAATACTTCATTGATACTGTGTTATATTTTAATATTGTTTTCGATAAAGCTCCGCATAGTTAGTACCTAGTTGATCCCAAGCTCACAAAAAAATGAGAAGTGTTTGAGGGGGTGAGGTTAGCACAACCTACCCTCGGTAAAAAACAATAAAGCGTTCTCGGAAATAACAATAAAAAAAAAAAAATAAACAAAAAGCTATTATAACAGGACGAAGTCCTAATAAAAAAACAAGAAGAAGAAGAAGAAACTTTCGATAAAAAAAATTGATCGGTTAATTTCATCGACGGAACAAATCTAATTGATTTTAATTTGAACCGTTAATTTTCCTTGCATATTATTATAAGCCTAGTGAATAATTTATTAAATCGAATGACAACCGAAAATAATCTCTCGAATTTGAACGTGTTAAAGTAGTGACATCTACAATGTATATTTCAAAATGGTCGTTTTTGTTTGCAAGATATGTGAATAAGAAGAATAAGAAACAGAATAAGATGAAGAAGAAGTTCGAGATAAAAAGAAACAGACACAGACACAGACACAGACAGACAGACAGTGAAGTTAAAGAGAAAAAAAATATGCTTGGCGTGTTTCAAATGCAAATGAACATAGTGTTGAAACTTTCTCTTAGGTTCTAGAGTATACACGCGTATACGAGGTCTCATTGTCTCGTTCATTCATCCCTACAAAGACTTCCGAATAGTAAGGGTCGAAGGGTAGAGTAGAAGGAAGAGCGAATTGCCCTTTGTATTCGGTATAGCTATCACCCACCCTAGTCGTCCCTTCTGGCGTTTTGACGCTAAGTCGGCTTTTCGAATCGACTCACGGCAAAGTTTTAATAGAGAAGCTGACACGAAGAGTAGGAGAGAGAGAGAGAGAGAGAGAGAGAGAGAGAGAGAGAGGTGTGAACTAGCTTTTAGAACCTTACTTTATCTCTCTATCTCTCTCTTTTCCTTTCTACTACCATCTAATTCTTTCTAGTAAACGTTAGAAGGGCCAAGAAACGTTAGAAGGGTATAGAAGAGTACCAGCAGCACTTTAAACGATGAAATTTACTTAGCAAGAATGAAAGAGAAAGAGAGAGAGAGAGAGAGAGAGAATAATGACATCAGTGTCCACTTGAATGGGTTCTTCAAAAGTAGGAATAGTTTCGAAAGGGATGCTTAGTTTAAAGGAAAGATGATTGAGAAGATACAAGGTGTTTCTTGTTTTACTTATTTTTTTTTTTTGATATAGTAGTAGTAGATATAAAGTAGAAATCTTTAAGAGTTAGGAAAGTTTTGAAAATGATTTTTAATACAATTTACGATAAGTTCGATTTAATTTTATGAAATTGTTATTATTTTGTTGATGTTTATGGTAGGTGTATCAGTTATTTTGTTGATTATTTAGGTTATGTATGTATTAATTCGTTTATGTATGAAAAAGGGTTCATAGATTTATGAATAATTTTGGATTAGATTAATAGTTATGTTTTGTTTTAGCCCTGACACGCGTGTTTATTGTTTTAATGGATGTTTATATAATATTGGAATTGTTTTATTTAATTAATATTTTAGAAATGTGATGTGTAAACATTTTTTGTTATTATATTAATGATTGTATAGGAATATATATATATTAGAAAAATTATTTGGTATATGATTTAATTAATAAATTAATTATTATTGTAATCCGATCGAAAAATGGGAAAGGGTGGGTGGGAAAGGAAAACAAAACATGATTTCTTTTCTTCGATAATTATTTTTCTCGAAAATTTCTTTTTTTTTTATTCTATTTTTTTTTTACTATTATTCTAACGATATTTAAACAAAATAATTATTTGAATATTATCAAAAGGATTTATTTCGTAATATAATAACTCGAGATTGATGAAACGGATTATAGGAAAAAGGATACAACAAATGAATTTTTTCTTTTCCCTTTTCGAGGATAGATCTTGCTAATATTTAAAATGAAAAGAAAAAAGAAAAAGAAGAAGAAAAAGAGGAGGAGAAGTAGGAGGAGGTGGTGGAGGAAGAGGAAAAAGTTGAATGAATGAATGAAGGAAAGACAAGAAAAAAAAAAAAAAAGAAAGGTTCATATCGCTGACGATTAATAATAAAATATCTCTCATAGAGATAATATTCTTACTTTTTAGAGAAAGAAAAAAAAAAACAAAGAAAAAATGATAGTAGACGCCTTTGTTCTAAAACGTAATTGCCAATGGGGGGTAATAATAAAACGAATCGATCTTTAGTTACGTGAAAAAGTAATTGCAATGAGTATGAGAATGATAGTTTCAAATCTCTTTCTTTTCGTGAAGAGGATCCTACAGAGAACGAATCGAATGAACGGAAATTAACAAAAAAAAAAAGAAAAAGAATGGAGAAAAAAAGTCGAATGAAAAAAATCTCTCTGTAAGAATTCGCAATATCTTTCTATATTAAATGTAGTTTTTTATTTTTCATATTTTTATATATGATATATAAAATGATATATATTAAATATCATTGTTCTAATTAATTAAT
>NW_014569810.1:15527-16955 GCF_001313835.1 Polistes canadensis
ATATATATTTATAATTTTTTTATTTATATAAAAATTAAATATATATTATTTCTTTTCCAAAGATCTTCTATTAGAAGAAAAGAAGGGGGGTTTGGAAGGGGTGGAAGGAAAAAAAGAAGTAATAAAAAGATAGAAAGCTGAGAAAATCGTCGTATAAAAGTCACTGTTATAGCAAAAAACATTCCACCAGATTTTTTATCCTTATCTCCCTACTTTTTCCTCATTGTATATCGGTGAAGTATAACCGTAAAGAAAATAAAGAAGCTGGCAATCTCGGATGAACCTAGATATTTTTTTTTTTTCTTTTTTTCTTCTTCTTTTTTCTTTTGCGACAGATAAATACGCACGTGTGTGTTTCACGTATTGCAGTAACGGTTTACTTCCGTGGATTTTCTTTCGTTTTCTCACATAATGCTTCTATAATTATTTATAAAAGAAGACGATATACACACACAACGATTAACAATACTTACTTATTATTAATTATTATACACGCTTTTCTTTCCTATCTTTTTATTTCTTCTTCATCTAACCTATTTATATTTCTTTAGTAATAGGAAATAATAATTAACGATTTATATTACTTTATTACCGATCGATTACTTTTTTATTATTATTTTTAATTATAAAAAAAGAAAACAAAACGAACAATACGATCAATCATCTTACTTTACGTACACTTTATCATAGTAATAAAAAAAATAAAGCATTCCCCATCGAGGAAGAATTCGTTTAATTGTTTTATTCATAGAATTATATTGATATCTAAAGTTTGACGATTTAAAACGAGAACATTCTGTGTATCAAATAATTTTGTTGAACATTTTATAATTAAATAAAAGTAATAGATTATTTTTTTGTATACAAAAAAAACAAAAGTATAGGTATGTGTTCGTAAGTGAAAATTTTGTTCGAATGAATTTATTTCAGGTGAAAAAGGTGAGATGGTACATTCGGAACACCCTAGACATTATCGAGAAATTGGTGAGGAGGTCAATTGGAAATAGAAGAGTAGAAGTAGAAGTAAAAATAGTAGAGAAAGAAAAAGTAGAAGAAGGAGAGACAAATTTCTCTGCTGTTTTATCCGAATAACCGATTCAATATGAGAAAAGGTATTCGACGTGTCATTTCGATCCCGGAACTCATTTTCCTACGGCCAATGCATTTTCCGTGAATTTCAAAGCTTCGATGTTATTGATTCGAAAGTAATAAATCAAGCGTGCAATTGATTTCGAAATTATTATTATTATTATTATGATTTTTCACACCGATATTATCGAAGTGTCTGACAATTTTCAAACAGAATATATTATTGCTACTACTATTATTATTATTATTACTATTATTAGTAATTTGAAATTGTTTCAACTGTTATTTCCACTCATTCGGTTTTAATCAATTAAACGTTTTCTTTTTGGTTTTTTACTT
>NW_014569810.1:17289-19690 GCF_001313835.1 Polistes canadensis
GATTAATATATATTAACGAATATTTAAAATATATTATTTATTCTCAAATAATAATCATTATTATTATTATTATTATACAGTTAGAAAAGGAGTGAGAGAGAGAGAGAGAGAGAGAGAGAGAGAGAGAGAGAAAGAAAAATAAAGGAGATAGACGAGGAAATAAAAAGCACAAAGTAAAATCAATGTAACTAAATGTCATTTTAAAAATGTAATTTACGTTATAGAAAGTTTCTTTAATGAAGATACTAAAAAAGTTGTGATAGTATCATCGGTGAAGACGTTAAACGGCATAACTACGTTTTAAGAGCGAGTAAAAAAAAAGCTCGTTGGATAATTACGATCTTCTTCCTACGTTTACGTTTATTCTACTCTTCCTGAATTTCTTTTTTTCTTTTTTTACTTCTTTCCTATGGCGAATTGTCTCGTTCACGTGAAAAATAAAATTAAAAAAAAAGCCATAAGTTTTATTTATTCAATCAATGAATACAAAATTTATGTTATCGTCATCATTTTATTTAAACGATTTAATTTTTCAATTTTAATCCACTTTCCACACACACACACACATACACACATACACGAATTGTTTAACATTGAAATCACGTTCGTGTATATCTTTATTATTTTATTTTATTATATTCTTTTTAATTTTTTTACTCACACACGAAATATGAATAATATATATTGGAATATACGAACCAAAAAAAACGAGCCGTCATCCTGACATCTTCATTTTCTTTCTTAAAGAGAAAAAAAAAAAAAAAAAAAAAACAAAATAAATAAAAGTTATGATTATAAAAGATCACAATCGAGAATGTAAATAATATTTTTATTGAATTTAATCGTACGAGAATTAAATCATTATAATGACAAAATAATTTAAATATATATAAATAAAAATCAATTGTTGTTTAATTAAATTATTTATTTTAGAATAATTATTTATAAGAAAATTTGAATAACTTAAGTAAATTTTTAAGTGACTTATGAGACACCCAGTATTTTATATACTTCGTATTGATCGAAGAGAGGATAGAAAATCTTTTGTCGAGTTCATTAAACTCTCGTGATATATAGGTATATAAACATCTACATAGCAAACATATATATACATACATACATATATCATCTATATGTATATATATATATATATATATATATATATATATATATATATATATATATATATATATATATATATATATATCATTTTTTTTTCTCGTAAGCTCGTTTTACGCTCGTTAGTCATTCACATTTCTTTCATTTGCCGCCATTTGTTAATTTCTCTTACAATTAATTTAATTTCGCATTTTTTTCACATGCCCGTTCTTATTGCAAAAAGCCCCGTAACGCAATTCACATTTCATAGTTTTAATTATCACACGAAACCAAAATTTTCCTTTTTAATCGATGCAGTTATAACAGAATTTTTTTACCAAACGTTCTACTATGTAATTTTATTTTATTTTTTTTAAATAAAAAAACTTTAAATCAGTCATAATTTTTATTCTACACACGTACACACATATATAGTTTCAATTATCTCGAGGTATAATATTTTTTTTACCATTTGTTTCGTAATTTTCGGTTTATAATATTATTCCTATCGTATCGCGTGCAATTGTGTTTGATTTTTTTTTAATATAAAAAAAAAACTAAAAGTAACAACGATGAGAAAGAAAAAGAAAAAGAAGAAAAAAGGTTCGAACGTGAAGTTGTTATTATTATTCGCGAAACGAATGGAATTTTTGTTTAGTCGAGAGATAAAACTATTTTTGAACAGTGCTAAAGGAACGAGTACAATTTGGCGATGGTACTCATACATACGTAGATTGCATATATACACATATACATATCTAGGAACTATATATACTGCAACGTGCTGCTTCAGAAGAAAGAGGATTGGATCGTTGCCGAGAAAAGGGAATAATAGGTGCACCCTTTTGCAAAAGCCCACTAGGGTTATTCTATCTTTGTCTAATTATTGACTTATATAGCATACTCATACGAGATGGTTTTTAACGATTGACTTTTTGATGCTTTTCAGAAGTTTAATTCCTCTATAACACACCGTTGTTATACTTTGATGTCGAATATTTTCGGTAATCAACGACCATTGATTTTCTCGATAATATCATATTTTGTTTGATTATTATATTTAATTTCATGTATATGTATACGAGAATTGATTTTTATTAATGTTTGTTTTTAAATTTGTGTCTTAAAGTATAAACCTATATATATATATAACATAATTATATAAAATATATTAATACACATAAATTAAAAATATCAAATATAAAATCAATGAATAATAAATTGCTTGTGGTAGGAACATTTGTTCATTCCAAACGAAAACAACAATTATTATATTTAGTGTCATAATTATATAGAAGATATT
>NW_014569810.1:20077-22382 GCF_001313835.1 Polistes canadensis
AAAGATATTAAATATCAAATTAATTCAATGAATAATAAATTACACGATAAGCCAAATTTTTAATAAAAAAAATATATTACATTACAGTCTGTTCATTTCAAACTAGAACAAATATTACATGTACTGTGTGATTAAGAATATTTAAAAATATAATTTAAATAATACAAATATAATTCTAATATAACTATATATTATTGTGTAATACAAAAACAAATATATATGAAAGATATTAAATATCAAATTAATTCAATGAATAATAAATTACACGATAAGCCAAATTTTGAATACAAAAATATATATACATATATTACATTAATTTGTAACTCAAAAATGAAAATAGATAAAATTAAAATGAATCAGGTGTTAGAAAAAAAGCCAAATGTTAGAAGGAGGAAAAAAGGAGTGGTGGGGTGTGGGGTGAAAGATCGGTATATGGTTTAGATGTCGTCTTGGTTGCTATAGTAATAGATTGTATAGAATAGTAAGCTTGGTATCGCGACTTCGTGCTATGCTTAAATTGGATTCTACTCTCGAAGGAGAAGCCTTGAGATAGGTAACGGGTTCTCGTGGTCGGCAAACGGAAATCTCTTGGCACTTCCCATGCCATTCCTCTTTGCTAGAATTTCCAATCTAGGGGTATATTCCGAGTGAACATAGAAGTCGCCATATTTAGGACAGCATCTCTTGCATTAAAGTCGAGATGTTACATGGAAGGAGTCTCTTGAGGGTTTTCCCTTTACCCTTTACCCCCTAAACCACCCACCCACCCTACTAACACCCCAACATTCCCACCCCTCAAACAGATTCCACCCATTTCATCCTTCATCCACTCTTTGCATCTTTACTTTTCACCCCTAAATCCCCCTCTCCTCTTACCCACTCTACAACCACCCCACCCCACCCCTCACCCCTTTACCACCCACCTTCCATTCCAATTCTGATCCAGTGAACATTCATCCCTAGATACAATTTTCATCCAACCGTGTTATTCTTTCTTCTGCTATCGTAAATCGATATGTAATGGTGGATGATGATAAGACCTATCTTTCTTTTATTATTATTATTATTATTATTATTATTATTATCGTCTTGTAAAATATTCTCGCGAGTAATATTATATTTGAAATTTTTCTTATAAGTCATTACTATTTAAATATTCGTAGATTTGATGTGGGTTTATTTTTTTGTTACGTTTTATATTGTTATTTTGTTTATATATATATATAAAAAGAAGTAAAAGATAAATATGATAAGAATTGTTTATGAGTTTGATTGATTCGTGTAAATATGCGAATTATTTATCATATTCTTTTTTTTTTCTTCTGTTTGAATGAAGTATTTTGAAAATGATTTTTGTTGTTTACTCATATATCTGTTTGGTCGATTGATCGGACAGTTCGATTCAGTTCGATGTTTAAACGATGATAACTAATTAGCGGAATAATTATTTTCTCGTTTTATCGTAGAAACATTTTCAGTCACGCATCACAAATAACTATATAGTCGATGTTATCGATCCTGTTAAACACATTTACGTTACCAACAGCATACTGAGCTATCAACATCGGTTTTACGTGCTGTTCTCAAGTTGTTTGATCATAGCAAATCAATTTTCCTTCTCTATTTACATTTTTTAACACCTCTTTATATATTTATTTATTTTTATACGAAATTGATCGATAATTTTATTATAATAATAATATTAATCTTATATCAATATTTGTGTTAATTGAATAATATTCTAATATAAATAATAATAAAGTATTGATATATTGAATCATTAAGTATTAATCATCTCGTCATTTTTTAATCGAATAAAATATTAATTACTACAAAAGTATTGTAAAGATATACTTGATATAAAATCTAAAATTGATCGATCTTATCAATATTTGTGAGTTAAACTGAATATTATTCTAATATAAATAATAATAAAGTATTGATATATATTGAATCACACATTAATTATTAATCATCTCGTCATTTTTTAATCGAATAAAATACTAATTATTACAAAAGTATTGTAAAAAGATACTTAATATAAAATCTAAAATTGTTCGATAATTTTATTATTATAATAAATATTAATCTTATCAATATTTTTGTGTTAACTGAATATTATTTTAATATAAATAATAATAAAGTATATCTATATTGAACCATCAAGTTATTAATCATCTCGTCATTTTTTAATCGAATAAAATATTAATTATTACAAAAGTATTGTAAAGATATACTTAATATAAAATCTAAAATTGTTCGATAATTTTATTATTATAATAAATATTAATCATATCACAATATT
>NW_014569810.1:23537-29472 GCF_001313835.1 Polistes canadensis
TTTTATTTTCTTTTTCTTTCTTGTCTTATATTTTATTTCAATATTTTAATCTTATGTGTTTTAATTGAAACATTTTGTATTCCTATTTTTGATTTATTATTTTATTTTCTGTTGAATTTTGAAAGTACACGTATCAATCAACCTGGCAATCTCGTATATGTATTTAAACACATACACATACATCCTTACGTATATATATGTATATAAGTACATACGTTTGGAATATCTTAAAATACTTTATTATATTTGTAAGTATATTTTATTTTCTTTTTCTTCCTTATCTTATATTTTATTTCAATATTTTAATCTTATGTGATTTAATTGAAACATTTTGTCTTATTAGTTTTGATGTATTATTTTATTTTTTTTTTTATTTCTGTTGGATTTTTTAAGTACTCAATCTACCTGATGATTCTGTAGATGTATTTAAACACATATGGATACATCCATACATATATATATATTTAGATACATACGTACCCCTGTACATTATAAACGTTTAGAATATCATAAGATACTTTATTATATTTGTAAGTATATTTTATTTTCTATTTCTTCCTTGTCTTATATTTTATTTCAATATTTTAATCTTATGTGTTTCAATTGAAACATTTTGTCTTCCTAGGTTTGATGTATTATTTCCTTTTTTTAATTTTCTGATGGATTTTTAAAGTGCACACATTAATGTAGATTTAACCTGACGATTCTGTAGATATGTTTAAACACATATGCATACATCCATATATATATGTATATAAATATATACGTACACTTGTATATTGTAGATGTTTAGAATATCTCTAAATACTTTATTATATTTTTTTTGTCTTCTTCTTCCTAGTCTTATTTTTTATTTCAATATTTTAATCTTATATGTTTTGTCTTCCTATTTTTAATTTATTATTTTATTTTTTGTTGAATTTTTGAAAGTACACGTATCAATCTACCTGATGATTCTGTAGATGTATTATATTTAAACACATACACATACATTCTTACATACATACACATATATATTTAGGTACATATGTACACCTGTACATTATAAACGTTTAGAATATCACAAAATACTTTATTCTATTTTTAATTCTACTTTTTCTTTGTCTTCTTCCTCTACCTCATCTAATTTTATTTCTATAGATTTATTTTTCATGTTTCAATTGAAAAATTATATTTTACCTTAGAAAATTATTGACGTATTCTTTTCTTTTCCTTTTTTCATTTTATAATGAATTTTTAAAAGTGCAATAGTGCACGCATACAACCAATCGATGAAAGCTTGGTAATTCTAAAAGTTGCTTTAATTGTAACTTTTAAAAGGGGGATCATTGACGTGCCGAGACCATAGAGAAAATAATTTAGACGAAGCTTTCGAAAGCTTTTCGGATCGATTCCAATGTTAACTGTCAGCCCATCGGATAAAACTCTATCTATCTCTATTTTTCTCTATCTCTATCTATCTTTCTCTTTGAGTTAGTAACACACACGTGAACGTTCAGTAAAGTAGTTACATTTTGTGCTAGGTATGTATGTATGTATGTATATACCTGGTGTATTACGAGCAGCACATGTTTTCATCGAGATACAAACATTTATAGTAAAGCATAAAGGCAAATGTTTACTCGTTTGAGGATAATTAAATGGTTATGGTAATTTTATTAATCTATTCTGTGTTATATGATTTCGTTTAGAAAATAATACAATTCAATTGAAGAAACAAAATTAGAGATAATTATTATTTTGTAAAGGTATATAGAATGTACAAAATATTTGTTTTATTCTCTTTTTTTTTGTTCTATTAAAGAATAGGGCTTTTCAATAAAGAAAAATGTATGTAAAGGATATGCAAATACAATTATAATATTTTAATATAATGTTATAATATAATATTATAATAATATTTATATAATATTAGTACAAAAATTTTAAAAACTTTACAATTTTTATTTTTTAACAAATGTAAAAGGTAAAATGTTTGTAATAATTAAAAACGATATTATTTGTTCTATTCAAATATTTAAAAAATAATTAATAATAATGTGTGCTTTTTTGTTATGCAAATGATACTCATATATGTGTGAATGAATGTACTGTTGAATAATACACATTATATACACATACATAATACATATATATATAATGAATTATATAATTAATTATTAAAATATTATTTATTAGATTATTGTTAAAAATATTCTTCTATTATATATAATATAAATGAGAAAATAAATGATGTAGAAATGTAATGTATAATGTGTAAAACAGAAACACGTATAAATACATTCTGTGTAGACACAGAAGAATTTGTTAAAAATAAAAATTAAGAAGAGAGGGAGAATGTTTTGTTTATATATGTCTCCCCTACTCTTTTCTATATTCCAATGATGTTATTTTTATTCTATTAAGAATGTATTTGTCGAACTTGTAAACACGTTGACTTTTATGTTTGTTGGAAAGGTGTTTCAATGTTTTTGTTTACATTTTATGTTATCGTTTTCGTACTAACAGTCAGTTGCTTTTCGAACATCGTAAGGAAAGGATATTAGAAAAGTATTCAATTAATTTGACGTGTAGTTTTATTATGCAAACGATTTGCATATATACGCGAGTGTGTGTGTGTGTGTGTGTGTATGTGTACTATTGGTGAATAATATATATATACAAAAAGGATTAAAAAGATATATTTTGTAAAGTGAAAAGATTATTCTTTCGATTCAAATTTTAATCTTGCATTAGATTATTTGTTAATTAATTGAATAATAATATTTTTCGTTGAGTATCCACGTTTAATTTTAAATTATTATTAAGAAAAACAAAGATAAGTTAAGGTACTTTTAATTTAGATATTTTATTTTATGTTTTATGAGTGAACATTAATAATTGTGGTGGATCCTAATTGCAATGGATATTATGCATAAATGTGCAGTGTGAGTGTGTGTACTGTTGGTGAGTAATATACATATATATTTATATAATACAACAAGAATGAACATTTATAAAGAGAATAGAACACATGCGTTAGATTTTAATTTTTATTTTGCATTAGATTATTTGTTAATTTATTAAACGATATTAATTTTAATTCGAATATATTCACACTCTAATATAAAAGAAAATAATAAAATTGTTTTAATATTCTTATTCTATTATTTTTGATAAATTTATAATTTTCAACAATTATTAAGATACATAACAAAGAAGATATAACTTTCTTTTAAATATTTTGATCCGTAGTATTTTATTATTTCCGTTTTGTTTATTTTTTTTTACATTTTATTATTTCAAAGTTAACTTTAACTACCAGTGGGTTGATCTCTAATCGCAACAGTCGTAAAACAAGACGTTTGTTTTATGAAGTGGAAGGGTCAAAGGTTGGAAAGAGAAATAAAAGAGAAAAACTGAGTAAAGGAAGATAGTTTTCATTGCAACGTTAAGAGACTACTAGCTAGGATCAGAGCTTTAGGTACGAGAAAACTTACTTTTGGATCTATTCCAAAACGTAAAACGCAACGTTGTGGTGGTGTACCTACATACGTACAAAATCAAGATTGTAAAAGTCTACTAGTAACTGTCGTAAAATGCAAGACGCAGTTCTAACTCGTTATTAACGTTCTATACAATTTCTTTCAACACAATATATACGGACCTCCCCCTCCTTTCCCCTTCATACACACATACATATATATCGTAAAGGGTGCATACACATCCCAGCACAAACTTTTATATCTCTTATATTTTTTGTTTATATTCTTCGTTTTATATTTTTAAATGAACACATTTACGTTTCTAGTTTTTCTATCGTAAAATGTTAAACGTTTATATGCGTTTATGTGCGTGTGAATTATTATTTAAATATTTATATATAATAAATATATGAAAATAAAATAAATGTATTATTTATAATATATAATAATATATGTATTTAATATTAATGTATTATTATATAAAAATTTCTAAACAATAAGTATATATATATATATAATATATTATTATTTTTTAAAATAAGAAAGATAAGATTTTACTGATAATGTTTATCAATTTTTAAATATAAATAACAAAGTGAATTTTGTTTTAGTAGATAATGTAATTCGTATCTATGTATATATAAGCAAGAAGTTTCACACAGTGTACTAGTAAAGGAACTTTAACGTTGCCTTTTAAAAGCAAATAGCTCAAGGCTAATAGTAATCAAACTGCATTTACTAAATCGAACTTAACTTTGATCCAATTGGACATTGGTCATTCCTTTCCAATCATTTTACTTCTACGTTAAATAACTAATATTGTTTAAACATGTAAGTCAAGTATCAATTATATATATAAATAATTCATTGAAACATATTTAAAAATAATTTCTATAATTTTTATTTTTATTTAATACGAATTCTAATTGTAATACTTGTTTTTTATTCTTAATAAATTATTTTACAAAACATAATTATTGAAATTAATAAAATAATTCTTTAAAACAATTGATCATACACAATATATTAGGTTGGCAAAAAACTAAGTTCCTGCCTTTTTTTTTTATTTAATTTTAACAAAGAAAGAATTACATTATTGATTAATAATTAATTATTAATATTTATTGAAAAATAAACTTTTCCAAAGATTACTTGTTATTTTTTTTCTTCTATTTAATTACTTTTTCACTTATATTACTTTAAAAAAATTATTACTATAAACTTAGTTGACAATCCAATACAATTATTGAAGTTTTACTTCTTTTGGCGCGCATTTTGGAAAGTGAAGTTAGATGCAACCGAAAAATCAACACTATGAAGTTGTCGATATTCATCGAATGCGCGGGAGAAACGATTTCAAATTTACCGGCATGAATTAATTCGTAAATAAATAAATTAAATTGTACATATTAATTAAAACCTTTATCAATGATATTTAATATCTTCATTTTATTTTATCAAACAAATGTAGAGTATTATATTGATACGCGAGATAATTGAAGTTATTTTTGAGGTTATTGAGGTTATGTTCGTTTTGGTATGCTAATTTTACATGCGTAAATAAGTACACACATCAGTTTTTCTTTCAATTTTGTTTAATGATAGTATGCAAAAATAGAAATAGGGAGAAGGGGGTGCGGAGAGGAAGGGGAATTAGGTAGATAAAAAGATCGATGGTTTTTCGTTAAAATTCAATGTACGTGAAATGTCAAACGTGTACTGCAAACCAAATTCGATGGTATTTCATAATAGCCTGAAGGCTGAGCAAGCACGAAACTAATCTACAAACTCGTTGGAAGCTGATAAGTCAAAACCCGTGTTTAACTTTGGTTCCGACGTTGCCTTCCTAGCAGAGGGTTGTGAGTATAATTAGTGATTATTGAATTTGTGATTTACCGTTACGATTACACACAGATAAAGATAAAGATAAAGATAGAGTAGGAGAGATATAAGTAGAGAAAAAATTTATTATCTTTATGTTTGTTAATTAAACGAACATTTTCTAATTATTTGTCAATTTTTTAGAGAGAAATATTTCATTTGATAATAATTCAATATTAGATATAATTTATTCAAGATAATTATTAATGTATATATTATTTTGTATTCATTGATTGAAACATTAGATATAATAATAATAATAATTGTTTTTATTCGAACATTAAAATTTGTTTGTCATTGATCATTTCTTTTTTATAATATAAATGTTCGGGTATAAAAAGTTATTTTTTTAAGAAATTGATTGCAATATTTTGTATACAGATACATTATAATACTTTTTCTTTGATTTCTAATTTTATATTTAACAATTTTAGTTTCTATTTAAATCGAGAACGTTTAAAATTTGTTTTCATTTCAAAATATTTTCTCCTAACGTAAAATGCATGAACAAAAAGTTGTTCTCTTTAAAGAAATTGATTGCAATATTATTTCATTGATATACTTTTTCTACTCTTGTATTATTTTCATAT
>NW_014569810.1:32018-33660 GCF_001313835.1 Polistes canadensis
TTATTTAAAATATATAAAAAAATTCCAAATTTGTTTTCAATACTATTTAATATTTAATTAAATATGCGTAATTTTTTTAAAAATATTTCTACATTATACAAGTATACTTTATTTATCATACACTACAATAATTTTTTTTTTTTTAATATAACATAAAAGAAAGTAATATTCGATTGAAACTTGTGTCTTACTTTTTTTAAACTTTTATCTTTTCGTGATCTCGCTTGATGAAAAATCTCGAGAAAAATTTAAGTATATCATATATTTCGAAGAAAAAAAAAAAAGAAGTAAATAAGTAAGTAAGTAAGTAAGTAAGTAAGTAAGTACATACGTAAGGCTTTTCATATAAAGTAAAAACGTTCTCTAGTATATAGAAAACACGAGCTTTCTTATCTTTTATATCTTTCTCTTTCCATCTCTTTTTTTTTATTTCCTCTTTTCTTTCTCTTTTTCTATTTTATTTTTTTTTTTAGTTTTATTCGAATCGTTTTTATCACGCAAAAAGCACCTCAACGTTTTAAGCGGGATTGCAAGACGAAAAGGAGGAGAATAGATTTTCAACTTGTCCGACAATACACTTTTTCAGTTTTATCATGCTCTTACCATTATTCGAAAAGATTTATTCTTCCTTCACATTTTTTTGTTTTATTATTATTATTATTATTATTATTATTGTTAACTTCCTGTAGTTACGTAGATAAGATTGATTATTTTTTAAAAATCAATATAAGAAAGTTTTAGTAAAAAATTGTTTAATATAAATGTGAACACATCACGTGTCAGACTCATGGTAGAAAGAAAGAAAAAAAAAATGGAGAAAATGAAGTAAACGTGATGCATCATTACGAGTTAGACTCGTTTGTAAGATAAATTGTTTTAACTCGTTTTGTTTTCAAGTAATCCGAGTAATTCTCATAGTATATGCAGTATTCGAGACACGCAACAGCTTTGCGTGCTTTTCGATGATAAAGGATAAAAGATAGTAGGAAAAATAAAATGATAAGAGTATGAGATAAAAGAAAGATGATAGTTAGGTGGGTTAGATAAAAACTTTTTGGGATAGAGAGAGTAGGAGGAATTAAATAAATTATTATTCAATAAATTATATTATATTAAATAGATGAAAAAATTCTATTAATAATAATTTAATATATGAAAATGATCAAAATTATTATTGTTCAAATAATCGTGTGGAAAATTAATTTGGTTAATTATTTGATTTATTTGATTTGTTTTATTTTGCGATTGTATGCGTGTTTGTAGATAATAATTCGATTGTGATTTTTTCTTTTTTAAATGAATGGTGTAAATAATTTGATTTTATTATTGGTATTGTTACACTTACCTTATTGATACGAGTATCATGGCGAATATCAGGTACTTCCCAAGCAGTGGCACGACCAACGATGTTGGTGGAATAATCTCAACGACCAGGAGGAAGAATACGTGAAGACTGATGAGGATTGATATGGAAAGGGTCACCTGAAACGTGACAAATTCTTCACTTTAACTTTTCTTCTTCTTATTCTTATTCTTATTCTTATATATAATATAACAGATCGTTTTTATATTCACAATATAACACAGGTAATTTTATATGGTAAGTTGTTCAACCTATAAGAAGAAAATATATTATATATAA
>NW_014569810.1:34261-35985 GCF_001313835.1 Polistes canadensis
TATTATAATATATACATAATATATACAATATATATTTTTTTTTTCGTAGATATATCGTATAAATTGTATATAATATATATTTTAATATTATACATCTTATCACACACAATCTTTCCTATAAATTAGTACCCCTGTGTGTGTGTGTGTGTAAAATTGTATTTTCAAAGTATCGAAACAATGTGGAATGAAAAAAAGTATTGAAATGAAAAAAGAAAACAGATAAAATACAAAATACAATTCTACAATACGAGAATTAAAAAAAAATGTGTGTCAAATCAAAAAATTCATCGATGAGAATATAATTCAACTTCTTCTTCTTCTTCTTCTTTTTTCCTGTTTTTTTTTGTTCCCAAGCGGATAAAAACTCTTAATTAAATAAATCAATTTATCTGACGGTACGTCGTCCTTTTAACAGGGATTAAAACCCTTCTTCCCTTTCTCTTTACCCCCCTCCTCCCCCAACTTCTCTCCCCCACTCCTGTGTCGCGTTGAGACTATTACATGGAAAGAGAAAAAGGTACAAGTTTTTTTTTTTGTACCTTTTTTCTTTCTTTCTTTCTTTCGTCGAGACTTGGCATCCCTCAACGTATTACGAATTTAAGCTCGTTGAGAAAGAAGTTGAAAAAAAAAAAGGGAAGTATGGGGTGGGAAGGGGTGGGTTGGTGGAAGGATGGTCGTCGAGACGAGCGAGAAAATTCGTATTTATGGGTTGGATAAAGAATACGACGAAGAAATGAGAATGAAGGGTAGCTACGTGACCGGCTAAAAGTAAAGCTTTTGATACTGACACTATTTGTTCGTATCCTTTTATTTAATAAATTACGATTTAAAAATAAAAAACATTCTATTTTTATTTATTTTTATATTATATCAGAGTTTAGATATCTAAAAATTATTTGTTCGGATTTTTAATGAATATTTTAAATATATTATGTATATGGTTAATGTTTATAATATTTTAAGGTATGAAGAAATGTTAATAATAATAATATAACAAAAGTATTTTGTAAATCATAATAATTTTAGTAGGTTTTTATAAGTAAATAATATCAGTTGATTAAAATTAAATTCTAATACGATTCCACTTTTTCAATTCTATATTATATAACGTTTAATAATTTAGGATTTGTTCAGATTTTTAATTAATATTTTAAATATATCAATGTTTATAAATATCTTAAGGTATGGAGAAATGTTAATAATAATAATATAACAAAAGTATTTTGTAAATCATAATAATTTTAGTAGGTTTTTATAATTAAATAATATCAGTAGATAAAAATAAAATTCTGACACGATTTCATTTTTTAAATTCAATATATAACGTTTAATAATTTAGGATTTGTTCAGATTTTTAATTAATATTTTAAATCTATCAATGTTTATATAATATCTTAAGGTATGAAGAAATGTTAACAATAATAATATAACGAAAGTATTTTGTAAATCATAATAATTTTAATAGATTTTTATAAGTAAATAATATCAGTAGAAAAAAATTAAATTCTGACACGATTTCACTTTTTAAATTCAATATTATATAACGTTGAATAATTTAGAGGATTTGTTCAGATTTTTAATTAATATTTTATGCATATATAAAACATGAAATTGATACTTATAATATCGTAAGTTATCAGTAAGAAATGTTAACTATAAACTACAGCAATTCTAATTATAATATAGAAACTTACATGAGTTTAGTAATTTAATGAAAATATATT
>NW_014569810.1:36305-43767 GCF_001313835.1 Polistes canadensis
AATCATCATCATCATCATCATCATCATCATCATCATCATCATCATCATCATCATCATCATTATTATTATCATCATTATTATTAATACATTAACAATAGTATTTATTTATCGTTCTATAATTGTTTCAACGATTACAACAAAAATAAAAAGTTAGATCCGTATGAAATTTTTCCACGCGATAGATATAAACACGTAACACACATACATATACATATTACATATAGAAAGAAAACTTGCTAAAGCTATTTTCGTTCTGTTGAAGAAGACACGTAACTCACTAGGCTTTCAATGAAATCGACGTCAAGGGTCTGACTATCTTGAATCATTTATCTTCTCAACGTTATTCGAATATAACTTTTCTCATGGGATATTCTATATACACTTATGTTAGAACCAACACATTTACACGCTCACACACATAGAAAAAAAAAATATATATATATATATATATATATATTGAAACCACGAGAGATAGAAAAATATTCCTTTTTTTTTTGTTTTTAGTGTACGTGTGTGTGAATATGTCACAGAACACGAACACGAATCTATTATTTTTAAATAACCCCGTAAATAATTATTATTAATTTATTTATTAAAAAAATAACCGAAGAAAAAGGTTTTTTTTTTTTTTCATACTATATATGTGAAAACGAGACGAGATAGTTAGCTATTATTATCAACCCTTCACTGGTTCACCCTATGGTTTTCGCAAACAGACCACTTCATCGATGCAGTTAGGTCAATATTGTCTTTTACGGTTGGCACACCCTTCTACCACGATCGTTGCTCATTTAATAGCGATAATTGACCGAGCTTGTTTTATTACATCATTATTATCTGTATATTAATAATAATTGATCGATTATTATATTATCAATGATGTATATATATAGGGGGGTGGTCTATTAATTATTAAATTAGCAATTAAATATATTTCTGTTATTTGTTATAATATAGAAAAATGTTACATTCACATAATATTTATATTATTGAAGTAAATTAAACATTTTCTTTTTTTTGAGATATCATAAAAATCATTTGATCATAATTTTATTAAACAAGTAATAATAATAAGATAACTGCTATAATTAATTTTTGTTATTTATTTATTTATTTATTATTGTAAAACAAAATTTATTATATTTATCGTGACAAATATTTGTATAGTTTAAACTATTTTTTATTTATATCTTCATTAATTAATTTGTAAAATAAATTAAAATTATTACGTGGAATAAATTAAACGTTTTAGAGAAAGCATAAATGAAAATCATTTTATCATACACAGTTTTTACTACTACTACTAATGATAATAATAAAATAACTACTACAAGTATATTTTTTATTAATTATTTATTATTACGAAATAAATGTATTAATTTATCTAGAGAAAAAAATATTTGTAACGTGAAAATGATTTTTTATTAAATCGTAAATGGGATTAAAAAAAAAATAAAAAAAAAATTGGTTTATCGTTACAAATTGTGAAATAAAAATTGAATTTTAAAGATGATCAATATAAATTGACATTATAACACGTTCAAAGTTGTCTAAGATGTTCCTTTAGATATCAAGGACACCATCTGTGTTCTCAGTTAGGTTGAAATGTAGAATGCCGAGTCATTAATTACCATTCGATCTTTGCTCGCTTTGGTACAAGGGTTCGGTGTGGAAAGGGTTAAGTGATACCTTCTAAGGTAACATTCAAAATGTTAAATTACAAGTTTCTCTCTCCTCTTAATCGGATCAATCTAAATTCTACAAATTGGTGACACCTGTTTCAAACTGTTCGAGACGTGCAATATATTAAATGAATAGTACATAATTTTATAAATATGTATTTAAAAATATCTATAAGTTTGGCCTTGAAAAAATTATTCAATGAAATAAAACAACGAGTATTGTAAACATTTGAAATGATTTTTTTATTAAAATATAAAAAAAACTGGTGTGTGTAATTATGTACGAAAACGAACATAACCTCAATAACCTCAAAAATAACTTCAATTATCTCCCGTATCAATATAATTATTCTACATTTGTCTGATAAAATAAAATGAAGATATTAAATTCCATTGATAAAGGTTTTAATTAATATATACAATCTAAATTATTTATTTACGAATTAATTCATGCCGGTAAATTTGAAATCGTTTTTCCCGCGCATGCGCATCGTGTAAATATCGACAACTTCGTGGTGTCGATTTTTCGTTCGCATTTAACTTCACTTTCCCAAAATGCGCGCCAAAAGAAGTATAACTTAGAAAAAAAACAACAAACGCGTATTTTGTTCACGATAAAAACGAATGAAACGATCGTATTGGGTGTTGTTTGAATATTTTTCTTATTTGTTATTACTTTTATTATTTTGTTTCTTTTCTTCTTTTTCTTTTTGTTTCATGGTTGAACAGTAAAAAAACAAAATAGACAAAAAAGTACAATCAGATAAAAGAGATCTCTTAACGGAAATTGGACTTTTCGTTGGATTGCTGTTCGGTTAGGTTGTTGAGTTGAGTGCATTGAACACGAATATATTTTCTAACACACTTTAACAGGAAATTCTAGTCGTTAGGTTGTTCTCAGTTAGATATACTTGTGTTATACTCATGATAATAGTTATATATATGTATGTGTGTATGCAGATTCGTATAGGAAAGGTGCATTTTCATGATGATTCAAAGCATTTTCCTTTTAAGATTACTACCTGGTGGTATGTTGTTTTGAGATAACTATGATGTATTATCGAAACCAATACCCTAAACTATACTACGAATATGTGAAAGAAAAACAAATAGAGATATTAAATAATGTTTTCATTATATGAAGAGAACAAATTACAATAAAATGTTTTTTTTTAATATAAATAAGGGATATATTTGAATATTAAATTAAAATAGAATAGGGGTGAGATCCAATTCGTTGTGAATATTATATTTAAACTTTTCCCAACGTTTATTTACCTTTATTTTTTTTATTTATTAATTGTCTTGATTTTTATTCTATCTCATACCCATATTTTTTAATAAATAATAAATACCTTTGGAGTTATAAGGGAATTTTAAAACATAAAATCATTTTATGATGCACTGTAATTTTCTTTCATTTTCAATTTCACACACAAGTAATTGATTAGTTATTTGTATTAATAAAATAATAATATATGATATAAAAATTCAATTAAGTTTAAATAGTTCAATATCGTGTGCCTCTCGAAAAATTAAACGAACACATTTACATTATCAAAATGATTATCTAACAATTTTAATATTTTACAAATGTGAAAGAAAATATAGAATAAAACAATTCATATTATTATTCATTTAAACAATACCATTTAAAACAATAAGAACAAATTTGCTTTTTATTTAAAACTAATATATATATTCCTACATTATATAATAATTATCTAAACATTTAAATATTTTACAAATGAAAGAAAATATAAAATAAAACAATTCGTACTGCTTTTCCATTTAAACACAATCCCATTTGAAACAATAAGAACAAATTTGCTTTTTATTTAAAACCCATATATATACTGCTACATTATACAATAATTATCTAACAATTTGAACGTTTATATAAATGAAAACAAAATTTTAATATAACACAATTGGTATTACTCTTTCAATTAAACAATAATCCTATTTTTAAAACGTAACAAGAGAATCATATTTTTTAAATCCACAGGATATACACACATACATACATACATACATATATACTCACACGTATACACACATATACTCACACGTAAGTGGCATAAAGCATTTTCAGGGCGTCAATCAAGCGGGCTGAATCGATAAGCAATATCTCGGTCCGGTGATTGACCTGCACCAGCCAATGCGACTATCGAAATTACATCTTCTCTCTCTCTCACACACATATATACATACACACTTTCATCATTCTCACTCATACACTAACTCACTCATCTTTCTCTGTCTCTCTGTCTCTTTCTATTTTCATCTCGCTTGCTCTTTCATGCCGTCACCCATAATATGGAAAATCATGGTCTTAAACCTCCCCATCCTTCMCCCCCCCCCCACATCATCCCCCCACAACTTCTACCCTTGTCTTTTCTATTCTCTCGAAGCTTTGTAGATTGCATCGAAACTCGTGTTGGAATACGACAGTGTATTGTGTGTGTGTGTGTGAGATAAAATATAATAATAATCCATTGGAAGCAAATTGAATTGATGGTATTATTATTATTATTACTATTATTACTATATGTGATATTTTTTGATCGAAGATTAATTTCAATTGTTATTCTTTTTTTATAATAAATCGATGTATGTGCATTTTAGATTCGTTTTATATGTTTTATATAAGATGTTTTTTCTTTTTTTTTTTTTTATGTTATACAATTTTTACTTGTTTTATTTTTTTTCTATCCGTTCGATAGGGGTATTTGGTCAAATAAAAATAGTCCAGTATATTACATGATGTATTATTAAATAAATATTTACATAATTTCGAGAATGATTTTAATACTAGAAAAATTTTTAATAAATCTGTCGAAACATCTCCTTTCTCTTTCTTTGTATATTATTACGAATATAAATATTATAAATATTTATCTTTGTGTATATTATTCGAAAATTAAATTAAAAAATCAGTTATACGATTATAATTAGAAAAAAATAATAATTAAATATTTGTTATTAATATTATTAATCGATCATTGTATTATTGATCAAAGATCACTCAGATAATTTATTAATAACGAATTAATAAATATAAAATATTTCTTTTGTTTTTCTTTTTTAATTTTTCCTTTCGATATAACTTAATATAACGGGTGATAACAAAAGATACTAAACAAACGGATCTCGTTAGTAAGTGTTTTTCTTTGACAAGATTTCACACGCGTTTTGACAACCGAATGAATCTTTTTTTACCCCCCTCCCTCCCCCCCATCCTCCCCCCACTCTACTTGTTCCATCAAATCAAACGATAATCGAATGATATACCGAGTGTGAAAAGATTGTTGATCTTTTAACGAAAGAAAAATATTCTACTGTTTTTATTGGACCCCTTAAGGAGACACCTTTTCTTTTCTTTTCTTTTCTTTTCTTTTCTTTCTTTCTTTCATTTTACTTACACTTATTCGTTTCCTCTTTGATATCCTTTTTAATACCTCTACTACTATCTTCCTAGTTTTTTTTTATCCTTGCGTTATAAGAAAAGCCTTTGTTAACTTTTCCTTTCTATATCAAAAAATCTAAAGAAACCACCAATATTCTTGTTTCCTTACTGCGAATGATAACACAAACATCATCTTTTATTTTTTATCCTTCTTTAAGGTTTATCCCTTTAGGGGGTTCTTCGTTTAGATTTTTATTATATTTATTATTAACTTTTACATGATTTATTATATGATTTTACATGCAATTGATATATACAATGAGCATCCTGTTAACATTGTACATTTTCAATTATTTTTATTTGATTTGAATCAAACACCCCCTTTTTTTTAATCTTTCTTCGAAGTTTATCCCTTTAGTTCTTCGTTTGGGTTTTTATTACACTTATTATTAACTTTTACATGATTTATTATATGTTTTTACATGCAATTGACATATACAATGAGCCACCTGTTAACATTGTACATTTTCTATTATTTTTATTTGACTTGAATCAAACACCCCTTTTTTTTTATTTTTCTTCAAGGTTTATCCTTTTAGTTTTTTGTTTGGGTTTTTATTATACTTATTATTAACTTTTACATAATTTATTATATGTTTTTACATGCAATTGATATATACAATGAGCCACCTGTTAACATTGTACATTTTCTATTATTTTTATTTGATTTGAATTCAATTTTTTTCCACACACATAAAAATTCTTATGAAAATTATTTTATTAAACTTTTAAATTAAACGATCTTTGTTGTACACACGTGTAAATTATATACATGAATAATTTAAACAACTTGTTTACTGTCAACATATTATCAAAATAAAAAATAAGAAGTAGAAGTACATTCGAATATGTTTCCGATTATTTTCTGGTATTATTACTAGATTATTTATTTATTATTATTACCATGTTCAGAAGAAAATAAAAAGAACAAACTTCAAAATATAAAAAAGGGGAAATAAAAGTAAAGAAAAAAAAAAGGAAGAAGAATAAGTATCAGAAGGAGAGAAAGGTAAAGGAACCGATGAGATTGGTGAGAGAGGTGGAAATAAAAATGAAAAATAGTTTGTAGAAGCTTTTTGTAAGCCAAAAGTAACCAACCACCCTTTCCCTAACTCTTCCCTTTTACAGATAAGGGAAAATAACGAGGCCGAGAGACACCAGGAAGAGAACTAATTCGGTGCATATTTCACACGAATTTCTCTATCTACTTTTTATTTCATGTTCCTTCTGTATTTCTTTTTTTTTTTCTTTTTCTTTTTTTCATCTTCTTTTAACTATGCACTTGTTTCTTTTAGTTAAAAAGAGAGAGAGAGAGAGAGAGAGAGAAAGAGTATAAAAGAAATTAATTAACTTGATATATTTCAATTATTTTGTGTGTGTGTGTGTGTTCTACTCTTTTGATCAATTGTTGTATTATAAATAATAAACTTTACGAAATGATTAAAAATTATTTATTAAACAATCGATATATACACACACACTTAGATTATTATTATAATTTTGTTTATATATTAATATATTTATTTAAGAAATAATACTTTTCTCGTTAATATCATTATTGTATATTATTTTAATCGAGATTATTAATTTTATTTTTAAAAGTGATTGATAATATAAAACAAAAGTATAATAATATTATATTTTATCGTTGTTTAAACCGTCTAACAAATAATCTCGTTAAAACAATGTAATACTTTTTCAAATACGTTTATAAGAAAATTTATTTCAAACGTAAATAAATATGATTTCAATTGATTCAAAATTGAATAATTGAGCCCAGAGATTGAATATCGTTTAACTTTCAATAAAAATAAATTCATTAATTCTTTAATATATATTTTATATATCAGAATACTCGTATTGTTTTTATATTTCCATCGAATAGATCGAATTATTTTCATTGGTAGTTTAAAAAACTATTAATTTTCATTCTATCTATCTATCTATTTATTTCTATGTTTCTATTAAATGATCGAGTCATGTCATAGTAGTTTAGAAACACCGTGTTTATGGAGAGAAATCTATTTCGATTGATCAAGTACATTCTCGAATCGTTTTAACATAGGTATCGTTCAACGAATTGATCGTTTGAAACAAATACCAACCCAAATCGATACTCTCTTACATACACACACATATTCACATTCATACAAAACACATTCATACGATATATACACACTTATATAATATATAATGTTACATTTATTATTTTTGTATTGTCTCATTTTGTTTATTTATGGTAAATCGTAAATCTATGGAAAAGTAAAATGTTAATCAAATAAAATTGTCAACACTTTGATTAGGTATAATT
>NW_014569810.1:46392-53809 GCF_001313835.1 Polistes canadensis
AAATATTATTTCATTTTAAATAATACTCTAATATTATTAAAATGAATTATGATGTTTAATAAATATTGAAAAATATTAATATTTGATTACAAAATACTAGAAACATTTATCGAATTAATATTAATGAAAAGTTCTTATGAAAGTGATATTAATTTACAGAATAGTTAGTAGATACGTTTGAAAACTCGGTTAATAACAATTACGAACGTACTTTACTTTTCTCTTTTAAAGGATTAAAAGGAAAAGCTTTCAAATTTGAAACACTCGATTCGATGGAAGCTAATTTCTCCGTTAAAGTTATGAGAAAGTGAGAGAAGTAATTTATCAAAGTTCCAAAACTAAAAGACTCATTTCAAAATAAGTATAATATTCTCTTTGGTTTGACTTATCCTATCAATAATTTCAATTTCTTCTATGTAAAAAAGTTATTCACACATTTTTCTATTGATAATAAAAGATAAAGAAATGAAGTAAAACGTTCAATTAAATGAAACTCACTTTTAACGTGTATAAATAAATTATAATTGATATATTTTGCATTAATAATTAACAAATAATCTATATCATAAATATTTCATTATAAACAATTGAATCGTAATTTTATTTCATTGTTTATGGTCAAAAATTAGCAACAGTTTAATTGATAGATCAATTGCAAATAAATAAATAATTAAGTCAAATAATTAATGTGTAAAAATGTGTATTGAATAAAAATTGCATAATATATTATATACTTGCCTTTTCTCCGCTGTCACTTGGTAAATAAAACGTCAGAACGGTAAGAAAAGAGATCCCCATACAAGGTATGATGATGTTGACGGTATAGAAAAGTGTTTTCCTTCTCATCGTAATGTTGAATGTTATATCGAGGTATGGTTCGTCGCAGCACGTATAAAACTTTTCGTTTCTGAAATAAAAAAGAAAAAGAAAAAAAAAAAAAAAAACGAACACTTGAATAAGTAAAAATATGAAAATTTTATATACTTAATATATAAATATAATTAAACAATTTATATTTAACACGATGAAATTATTATTTGCACTTAACAAAAAACGTATTCGCGTATCATTTAATTTATATTATTATTTATTAAATAGAATGTGGATTTTTTTTGAAGTAAATTGAATTACTTAAATTCAATATTGTAATATTAAAAAAAAAAAAAAACAATAAGAATACTAACCGTACTGCAGGCACTTCTAAAATATCCCATTCAACCGACATATAGAATTCTGAAAGATCTACTCCCACGTCCACCACGTTACTTCCGGATTTTTCATCCATGTGCCTTAGATCGACCTACGTGAAAAAACAAAATGGAGAAAAAAAACAAACATTTTATTAATCCGATTTTTCATGTATATGTCCGGTTTTTATATATATATTATATAATTAAATGTTTACGAGATATATTTGCTCATTTTCAAAACGCCATGCCCACGATAATATAAAGCTTTATCTCTGAAATAACGAAACTGCGAATTTTATTTTAAATTTTTTTTAAAAAAAAAAAAAGAAAACAATATATATATTTAATAATACGTTGTTATAATATTTGATATATACTAAAATGTTTCAAATAGAAATAATTAAAAATTTATTTTATGGTTTCTTTTTTTTCTACTTCGCAAGTTCGTGATTAAAGAGTATTATTACGAATAATAATAATAATAATGATAATAATAATAATAATAATAATAATTTGTAAACAAATTCCGAGGAAGTGCATGTCTTGAGATGCACTTTGATGCCCGCCAAAGCGTAAACGGAGCAAAAAAGATCTAACCGTTGGAATTGTTGTTCAAATAATCAATTCGAACGATCAATTCAACAATTTATTTTTTTCTTTAATTGATAAAACGATTACATTTTTTTTTTGTTTTTATAGAAAAACGTGTTGTTTTTTATTCCTTTTTTTTCTTTTATAATTAATTATTCGATGAATTTTGTTATTGGTGCGTGTCATTTTAAATCGTCGAAGCATACAATTCAAACAATGATTCCAACGTTTTCGCTCAACGTGGGCGTTGCGAGCTTAAATACTAGCCACTGATGAAACAAACGCTTTCTCGATTGGTCGAATCGTCGACCAGGGTTGTATCAATTCCGGGAGCCAAAAAAAAGTCACTTTAAGAGTTTCTTTTGTGAAAAATATTTGTATCATTTTTTAGGATTTAACAAATAAAATATCCCCCGTTCCCCCAATCATTTATAATTCAACGTTTTTACGTTTGCACAAAATCGGGGAAAGAAATGTAATAATATTACTTGTATTATATTTAAACATAATTTGTTTGATTGTATCAATAATAATGAGTAAAAATTTTAATTAAAAAGAAAAACAAATGACAGAACGTGAAATATATTATGCAGACGTGTTATTATTCGACCAATGAAATGAAATAAAATAAAATACTTATGTACGAAAACGAACATAACCTCAATAACCTCCGAAATAACTTCAATTATCTCACGTACCAATATAATACTCTACATTTATCGAAATTACGATAATATGATAAAATAAAATGAAAATATTAAATACTATTGATAAAGTTTTTAATTAATATGTACAATCTAATTTATTTATTTACGAATTATTTCATGCTATAAATTTGAAATCGTTTTTCCTGCGCATGCGCATCGTAAATATCGGCAACTTCGTGGTGTCGATTTTACGGTCGCATCTAACTTCACTTTTCAAAACACGCGCCAAAAGAAGTTTAACTTCAAAAATATATTATTACAGATTATTGTTTGTGAATAGTCGAAGTAAAATGAATTAAATATATACAGAGAAAATATTATATATATAAAATGATAAGTATTACTTTATTTTTCCTGTTTTCTTTTTGTTTCCGGATTTGACATAACCCAACTTAAATCTACGTTCACTAGTTATCCTTTTTTTTTTTTACTAGCCACTCGAATATTTACACCACATTCAACGTACATTCGCGCTCGTACGCGTGCTTATCGTTAATTAGAAACAGGCTGTTATAAAATACACAAAATATATACATATATATAATATAATATATAATATAATATTATATATTATATATATATATATACTGGGTTGGTAACTAAGTTCCAGCTATTTTATTTAAATTCTTTAAAAGTTTATTTTTCAATTAAAATGAACAATTATTAAATAATCAATGATGTATTTTCTTCTTTGTTAAAATTTAAAACAAAACAGCAGAAACTTAGTTGCCAACTTAATATATATATATGTATACATGTATATATTTATGTATATATGTATATGTATAATGTATCACAAAAAGAAGTAAGTTCCCAGGCAACGATGATCATAAGAACACTGACGAGAGCATCGCATCGCTAACAAACAAGTGAAAAATGGTTTCGACAAATGGATACCTAAAGAAAAAAAACAAAACAAAAAGTAAACCTACTCTTCGTTCTTTTTTATTCTTTTACACAACATTTTTTATTTTATTAATTAATTTCTTTTTCTTAACTTTTAAAGATAGATTTTCGTTTTAACATTTATCAAAGTAAGAAACAAAATTGAATCGATTATTTTTCTTCTCGTTAAATTTATTATATCTTTAGTATTATAAAATTAGAAAATAATAAGAAGAAACGAAGTTTGTTTTTTCTTTTCTCTTTTTTTTTTTTTTATTAGATACCATTCATCGTTTCTAGGCGACTAAACGAGTGTCGAACTTTGTGCACAATTATTTCTTTTTTTTTTTCTTCTTCCAATTAAATACGGCAGACCTTTTCTTTCTTTCGACAAAAACGAAGACGAATTGAGGAATTGGAATGAAAGAAAAAGAGAGAGAGAGAGAAAGAAACTGTGTTTGTATGTATGTATACGAAAGTATGACTATTAAAACCATTGATTGCAAATTTCAATTATTGTTTTTTACTTATTGGATCTACAAATTGAACGATACGTTTAAATGAAAAAAAAAAATACTATTTTCTTAACTCAGTATAAATATTGTTTTCTACCTTTCAATCTAAATATTCAAAATTAGCTAATGCAACTCGTCCATTCTAAGAACAATTACTAAAAGCAATTATTTATTTGTTGTATAAAAATTGTAACAAAGTATTATTATCCTCTTTTTTATTTTTTGCTGTAAGAAAATATTAATTTATAAAAATTGTTTTTGTGTGTGTCATTATGAAGGAAGTGAGATGGTGGGAAGCAATAAAAGGAATGAAAGAAAATAAAATAATATAAGTAATATAAGTATAGTCATTTTTTAAAGAAATTTTAATATTTATTGTTTCATACGAATAAGTATTTTTTAATACTTTTTGAGATCATAAGAGAGAAAGGTATAAAAATGAAGAAATAAATAAAGAGAGAGTATAACACATAAGTATATTAATTTATAAGAAATTAATATATATTTCTATTAATATACGAATTCATTTTAATTTGAATACTTTTTAAGATCACAAGAGATAAAAGTATACCGTGAAAAAAAGTACAAATAAAAAGTATGATAAGTATATTAATATTTCATAAGTTTGTATATTTCAATGAGTAAGTATTTTTGAATACAATTTTTAGGTTAGGATGATTCTAATAGAATTTAATATTCGAATGTGTAACAGAATTTGTGATTAAAGTACGTTTAATTTAACACAGAGAAAAATATAGAAAGATAAAAAAAGAAAGAGATAGAGAGAGAGAGAGAGAGAGAGAGAGAGAAACAGACGACATTAAATTAGTCCTCCTCGTGGATTTAAAATTCGTGTTAACCGTTATCCTCTTCCCCCACCCTACTACTACTCTTCTCCTATAGGTCAAGTAGGAGCCATTACCTGTACTCGTGGTAGCGAAAATATTTCCGGCATCTTGTTAAGTTAAATGCATTTAAAGATGTGCGAAAATGTGCAACTGAGTGTATATGTATATGTGGTTGGTTTTGTATATCGTAAATGTACTCAAATTTCACGTGGTAGAAGTAATTTACATTAGTTGGTACGTATAATAGAAAACAAAAATGGCTGTCTCTTCTTTTCACTATAATATATTAACATATACACACACACGTGTGTGTATCAGTATATAAGTTCTTTTACAATTTGTTTCTATGAACGTTTTTTTCTTTCTTTTCTTACTATTTAAGATCATAATTACGCCATGTTAATTAATGTCAATTAAAATATATACATGTGTATGTATATGAAATTGTATTTTTTTAATTAATAAAATTTAATCTTTACAAATTATTTTTACACCAACTGTCAACATTCAGTAAATTAGTTTAACGTAACTTTGAAAAAAACATTATTTAAGTGTAATTGTGTGTTAATTATGTTAATTAATCTTTTCTTGTTCAATTAAAAATCATTAATGGACATCTATGTTAATCTAATTAACAATAAAAAATTGGGGATGTTTGTCAAAGAATACATTTTTTTTTTTAATAGGAAAAATCTTTCTCTTTCTAATTGTATATTACCATTTATCAGAAAAAAAATGAAGTATTTGAAATGTCGACATTATCTATGATATTTTAAAGTCATAAAGTTTAATTACATTATCAAGAGACTAAGAACAAAAAAAAAAGAATTATATATCTCTCTCTCTCTCTCTCTCATTTTATTTCTCTTGCAATCTTTATCTTTTTGCTTATCGGAGATTAAAGAATTTAAATTAATTGGTAGCATGTATGTGTGTGTGTGTGTGATGCCCAAGAGAGAAAAAGGATTATTTTTCATTTAACTGATGGTAAAATCTTTTAAACTTGATGAAAGATATTATATAAATGGTACAGTCTGTATAGAAAACTATTAAACGACGTTTATTTATTACACGTGTGATTAATTATAATATTTGTTTAACTATTTCATACCATTTGTTAAACTTTTGATACAATAACGATTAATAATAATAATTGTTTAACCCTTTTTAATCCAATAATAATAAAACATATTATAAATAAATTAATATTAAAAATTGACTTCAACACAGAATTAATTACAAAAATTGTTGACACAACCACCCTTTTGGGTTAGATATATAATTTTGTTAATAAATATAAGATAAATAAAATAAATTAATGATTATAACTGGATTATTCAATTTTATTATAAGAAAATATTAGATTTTCTTTAACTTTTGTACTTTTAAAAAAAAATAAAAAAAATAAAAATGAAAAAGTAGAACGGAAAATGGTGTCCTTAGTCCTTTTAGTTTAGAAGAGATTCGTTACAAGTTTTGTAGCAAAACGTTGGCGGCGGATGAAAAGAACGTTGTGATAGAGGTGTGAGATGCAGGTGGTGGCAATGGGGTGAGTTAGGGGTTGCGGAGGGGAGGGGGGGGGTGAAGGGTGAGTGTGCGAATGTTCCGCCACACTTTCGACTCGATTTTTCACACAGTGGATTCGTTTTTCTTTTTCTGACTTTTTCCTAAAAAGCGGAGTTAGAAAAATAAAAAAAAAAAAGAAAGATGGCGGTGTTGAGGAAGAAGAAGAAGAAGAAGATGAAGGGTCAAAAGGGTAGTAAAGCAACGGTTTATTTGGATTCCCTTTTTTATTCTCGTCGCTTCTTGATTAAAGAGATATACGTGTGCTTTTCATTTTATATTTCTTAGATGGCGTTTTCATTTTTTTGTTTTCCTTTCTATTTTTTTTACTTATTCTTCATCTTCATTCCCCCATTTTTCTTTTCCATCGTGAAAGATCAAAATTAATACCGGGCCCTGATTAAAACTCGAAATGTCAGAATAAAATCTTCAAATGTACAATTGTTTTCTATATTTCTTTAATTATTATTATTATTTTTCTATATTTCTTTAATTATTATTATATTTTTTCTATATTTCTTTAATTATTATTATTATTTTTCTATATTATTTGTTTTATTGGTTTGATTATAAGAAAAATTGAAATACAAAAGGTATGGGTGGTGATGGTGGTGGGGGGAGTTTGAGGTTAGGGTTATATATATATATATATATATTTATATGTAGAATGGTGGAAAATTTTCCTTCGGATTTATATCTCCTATACCATGATGTAATAAATCACGCCAATGGCGCATACGTTATTCACCAATTCCTGTGTACGTCACCAAATGGTGCGAGAGCATAATCGAGGATAACTCAATAAATATTTCATGCCTGTTGGGAGCACGGGTTGACGCGTAAGATCGATGATCGGCCAAAGTCTCGAATGACTATACTACCCCCTTTTGCTTAGATGTATTCTTTTCGTATCAATACTATTACTACTACCCACCATTACTATTACTATTATTATTATTATAGAATTTGTGTTTTATCTTAAATATTATATTTCCTTTTTTTATTTTGCTTCTTTTGTTTTATAATAAAAAAAATAAGAGGAAATTAAATGACAAAAATAATATTATAAACAAAATCATAGAATATTTATTTTATCATTCAAATAATTTTTTTCTAAT
>NW_014569810.1:54356-58916 GCF_001313835.1 Polistes canadensis
ATATAAATATCACAATACCAATAAAAATAATAAACCTATATCCTTCAACTTAATAAATCTCATTTCAATTCCTAATTTACGATTTGTAATCTTCATTTTCAATATATATATACACAAAATAAATATTATAATTATATTATTTTAATATATAAATACTATCAAATCAAATATTCATTGTGTGTATGTGATTTTAACACAAAATATTAATGATAATATAAATATATATAACAATACCAATAAAAATAATAAACCAATATCATTCAACTTAATAAATCTCATTCCAAATACTAATTTTCGATTTGTAATTTTCATTTTCAATATATATATACATAAACAAATTACGAATATTCTTTTACGAATGTCTAGACATCGATGAAAACCGATACCACTGACAATGAGTTCACTTATCGAACCATCAACAACGTCACCCTTTTTCCTTTATCATAATAGAAGAGTAAGGTGTAAAGGAAAGGTGTTGGGAGGGGTGTTGGGAGAGGAGGGGGGATGGTTTCACAATCTCTTTTCCTTTTTTTCTTCTGTCTCACATTCCCTTTACCCTCAACCCCATCCCCTTCCCCATAGACCACCACTCTGTTTCTCCCTTTCTATCTTTTTCCCCGTTTTACTATCGGATCAGGGGGTGGGAAGGTGGGTTAGGTGGGTAGAAGGGTAAAGGGGTTTGCAACATCAACGTCAATCTTTCCTTTCCTACTGGCAGCATTTGGTTGCATGCGAGAAATCGACTTTCCACGTAGAGAACGAAATGACGTGCGGAGAAATTGAACGCGCCGACGCGTGAAACGGCAGAGGTGGCAGCCCTTATTTTCCAGCAGACCCTTTCTCGATTATCCTTTCTATATATTTTTTTCTTTTTCTATTTCACGAGATCGAACATAGTGTAATTGTTCTCCTATCACTTTAAAATTCGTATTATAAAAACACTCGCGGTGAGGATGAGGAAGAGAAGTGGGGGTAAACTGATTTCATCTTTTGGATTTTTAATATTAGTTTAAAAAAAATTATCAATTAAAAGAAGAAACATGTATCTATGTTCATTTATGTATGTATATATGTACACATATATATAATAGCATAATTTTCTGTCATTAATATTCGATTAGGTTTTATTTCTTGTAAACTATTGCATGATGAATTGCTAACGACGATTATAGATGCATTTATGGGGATGAAGGGGGGAATTAAGTTAGTATATTTCATATTCACAAATATGAAATATACTAACTTAATTATTCCATTTTTTATTGTCATTTTATTTTATTCATCGTCTCTTTTTTTCACATTGTTTTTTCTTTCCCTTTCGAAATGATATTTTTGTCCGCGCGTTCGAGAAAAAAATGATGAGATTGAATTGTCCACGATGCGCGCGCACAGCGACGCGAAATTAACGGAATGAAGTTAGCCGATAATTACGTTGCGCGCGCACACCGATATGAAATTAACAGCATGAAGTTAGTCGCGTCATAGCCAGCTTGGTGCTCGCCATTGTTCACGTGTTTGATTGAGTTCCTAACCGCCAAATTAAATTGAAAAAAAATAGGCAACAATCGCATTGAACCGAAAATAAAATCAAAAACAATAATTGACGTACAGTTATTGAAAAAAAAAAAATAAAAAATAAGTGTCAGGAAACTTTTGAAAAAGTATTTCAGATATGATGGAAATTCGAATATTTTTCCAACCTATTCCCCATAGTATGAATTGAAGCTGTAACAACAATATAGTAGTACATACACATGAAATACATAAAAGTATTTTATATATATATGTTATTCTGAAAAATTTATTATTTTCTATTTTTTATTTTGTTATGTAAACGACAAAGAATTATAATTTCTTACGTGTGTAAGTGGAGTACACACACCCGCGTTATTTTCTTTTTCTTTTCTTTCAAATATATTATTTTTCTCCTAGAAAAAGCTGCCGTCGGGGCAGTCAGTACCTCCTCACCCCCCAACCCCATCGGCCTCAACCAAACCCCGTTAGTTCGTTCTTGTCCCCAGCGTGTATTCCATAAATGCGTTGGACTGCGAACGTCATTAATTATCGTTAATTCGAACTGCAGCAGGACGCTTACATAAATTTTATAAAGGGTGGGGAGGAGAAAGGGGGAGGGGAAGGGGCGCGAAAGCATAATAAATCCACCGACTACAAATTTTCTCTACTTTTATTAATTATATTTTCTGGCTGTTTAATTCGCGTTTTTTTGTTTTTTTTTTTTTTTAAACGATCGATACGACAAAAAATCAACACGACGTACGCGAATAAAAATATCTCGACAATTATTATTATTATTATTAATGTTATTATTTGATTTTTCTCGATTCGTCTTTTATAAATAATATAATGTATATTTAGTTTTATATTATAAATATATATTTAATTTGATTAATAATTTATTTATATTCTTCTGTTTTCGAATAACTTTTATATTCGTGTGTGTGGTTTGTTTGTTTTTTTTTGTTTTATTTTTTTCTTATTAAAGCGCATACAAAAAATTTATCCTCTCTCGACCATTATTATTCATATATAAAATATTATTTTGTTTCAAAAATTATACTTTTTTCTAATATTTTTATATTAAGTGTTTTTTTTTATTCTGCTTCTTATTAACGGGCACACGCAAAAATATATCTCAATCATTATTATTACTAAACATTTGTTTTTTTTTTCATATTACATATATATATATATATATATATTATACTTTACATTTCAAATTTAACTTTTATTATTATTTTTCTTCTCGTTTATTATTTTTCTTTTCGTTTTTTTTTTCATTCATTTTCTTATTTATTTTATTTCCTATTTTTTTTTCCCGCGAAGTTCTTTAAGTAAAGAAGAAAAATACTTTCGAGTACGTGTGAGTTATAAAGAAGTTTCTCTTTTTGATATTACCTCCCATAGAGTATGGGGAAAGTAATAGTAATGGTGTAGTAGTAGTAGTAGATCGGTGAAAGTCGATTTAAAGGGATTTCACGTTTATTGAAAGAGAACTTTTTTTTTTTGTTGAAGGTTTACTCCTCGCCCATTCCCTTCCCATCCCCCACCTACCCCTCTTTTCATCCCTTATATTCGTTAAAATGAAAATCGTTCGCGTATTTATTTACGATTTATTTGACTATGAAACACGTTAACTTTCATCTTGTCACACAGATATTATTTTGTGAAAATTCATTGTATTTTATTAAACATTTTCTTATCGATTAAATGAAAAATTTGCCACGTTTATTTTGCATTTGTATTTATTTATATATATATTATATATATATGGATAGATTAAATACACATACATACACACAAACACACTCTTTCTACGTACGTGTATATTACACGTGTAAGTATTACATTAATAAATATTTATTATACTCCCACCCCCACCCAAATCCTCCAACCCGTTTTAAATTAACGAGCAAATGCAATCAATATTATTACCGAATTTCATTACTCAACTATAATTCATTTTATTTTGGAAATATTACTTACTCTTAAGAGTAATAGTAATCGAATTATGAATTATTATACTTAAATGGTTATTTAACAAATTACATTGTATTTAACGTTTAATTATACAAAATGAAATTAATTTTCGTATAATTTATTTATTAATTGAATATAATATTGAATATGTGAATACGTGTTAGTTGGAAAAAGAAATAAGAAATAATAAGAATAAGTAAAACAAAACAAAATAAAGATAGATAAAAAAAAGTGAGAGAGAACAATAAGAAGAACGTATTTGTTCAAACGGGAAACGAGAAGGAAATAGTTGTAAACGGAAATAGCAATGACAGTATCTCGTTGATCGAGATAAATCGTGTTAATGAATTCTCAACGTCAAAATAGAATCTGCCTCGAAGTGGTACAATTATCGAGCGACCTACATTTTCGATTGGTGTTCTCGTCAAATTCGTAAGAACTAAAAGGTACAAGGTCTTCTTCTTTTTTTTTTTCTTTTCTACCCCTAAGTGCTCCTTTAATTATCTTATTCACTTATTTTCTTTTCTGTTTCTTTTTGTTTTTTTTACACACGAACAACTCATTTTTGTCAAATCGATTATTATTTTATATTTGAAAAAAAAAAAAACAAAACGAACGAATTAAAACGATTTGATATTATTGTGATATTAATTATTGTTTTAATTGTTTTTTCTTTTTATCACACGTGTATTATGAAAATTTAATTATTTTTTAATTTATCAATGCTCGTATTAATTTGTTAACAAGCAAATTTATTTCAAAACTAATTGGTTAAGTATCGATATTTATCAAAATGGAATTATCGTACACATTTACTCATACTGCAAACAAGATTGAAACACATTAAATAATTAAAACGAAGTACTTTAAGGAATATGAATTTATTTGATAAGAGAAAAGAAAAATATAAATTCTTTGATTGCTATGGACGCATATATGCGTTTGATAAACATGACTAGAATATTCCATACATGTTTGTCTATATTAATGTAAAATAATGTAACATTGTTTAACGTATTGATTTTAAAAAAACATTATAATTAATAAGATTTATATTATTTA
>NW_014569810.1:59933-62775 GCF_001313835.1 Polistes canadensis
ATTTTAGCGTTTAACGTATTGACTTTAAAAACACTATAATTAATAAAAAATATATATTATTGATTATTAGAATCCGATTAATAATATCTTCCATTAATAATTCATTTCCTACAAAGCATACTTCAACTAAATATATTTACAGTATTTAAAAGTATGAAAAGAAGATATTTTTCAAAGAATAGAATTTCATTTTAACGTTTAACATATTGATATTAAAAACATTATATAATTAATACAAAATATATATTATTTATTATTAGAATCCGATTAATAATATCTTCCATTAATAATTCATTTCCTACAAAACAAATTTGAACTCAGAATATTCACACCATTCAAAAGTATAAAAAGAAGATATTTTTCAAAGAATAGAATTTCATTTAAGCATTTAACATATTGATTGTAAAAACACTATAATTAATAAAAAATGTATATTATTTATTATTAGAATCTGATTAATAATATCTCGTATTAATAATAAACTATTCCACTTCTTACAAAGCATACTTCAACTAAATATATTCACACCATTCAAAAATATAAAAAGAAGATATTTTCCAAAGAATAGAATTTCATTTTTCAATGGTCGTTAATATACTTCCTCTATAAAATTACATTTTAACTGTGTCGGCAGGTCTACGACCTGACTTTGAGAACGCGTGCACGAATCAGATTAGATTGTAAGCACCTGGGCAGGATGGGTGCCGTGTTTCGAGATTGCGAGGATTCAGGCAACGATCGTTGGGCTGAGAAGGGGCTGCTGAAGAGGGGGCGGGGGGCAAGGGGGGAAGGGGTTGGCCAGGTAAAGCGAGTTAGTTTGTTGTATAATAGTCGGTACTTTATAACCATACTCTTCTACTGTCTTTCTTTTGCTATAAATATGCACAAACAAAAGTTATATCTCATTTTTTTTTTTCTGCATTTATTATAAAATATATTCATAAGTATAGGTGAGAGTTAGAGTATACCTATAGTAATATACATATATAAAATATGTCGGAATAATACAACGTTTGTATAGGGTATAGTATTTATGGAGAAATATAATATGCTATTGTTTCCTATTCATAGATTCAACTTCATTGAGATGATTATTTTTGCATATGCATTATTATTCTATTTAAGTATCGATATTCTATATTTGTTTTTTTTTTTATTCTTCTGTGTGCTCGTGTAATCTCAAAAGAAAGAGAGAGAGAGAGAGAGAGAATATTAATATTTTTATATATGGTTATAATAATAGGAAAAAGAAAAGTGCGAAGAAGATAGAAAATGAAGAAGAAAAAAAATGGAAAATTCAATTTGCAAATTATCGTAAAATTTTGTAATTAATTTTTATATGTATACATATATATATATTTGTATTTTTTTGTTTTTGTGTTTTTTGTCAATATTTAAATGTCAGTTTGAATAATAAATTGTGTCAACAATTGTATAAATGCATCTACTATGCAATAATGGTCTGATAAAACAATGAGAAAATAGAAAACAACGTGTATTACGTGTGATACTTCGTAGTGATAAACAACCACACACACACACACGCACGCAATGTGTATATGTGAATGTGTTATTCTAACACGATTTATTGAATATTTTACGATTGTATTTAAAAAACGTGAGGATTTTCTTTTTTTTTTTATTACGATTTAGATAGGAATGGAAGAAATATCGGATTAAAGAAACAAATCCTAGAAAAAAGAAGTGGTACTCGGGGATGTGTATATATGTGTATACGGGAAACAATAATAAATACGAGATTTCTATTCGAATTCATCAACAAAAGAAAAAAGTTCTTTCTCTTTCTCTTTTTTTTTCTCCCCCTTTTTTTTTCCCCACTTTACATCGTTGCAATATACTAACGATTAAATTATTATTCTTTAGCGGTATGTGTAATTACAATAATACATTTACGAGTACGCATAAATTTTCCCGTTCGCGAGAATAATTCGTTTTTATAATGAAGGAAACTAGAGGAAGAAGAAGAAGAAGAAGAAGAAGAAGAAGAGAAAAAAAAAGCAATAAAAAAAAAATGAAAAAAGAGTAATCATTGTTGTTATTATGCAAAAAATGTGATTTTCGAGTAAATCCGGCGTGACGACTCATCCCTTTGGAAAAAACGTTCTACTTTTTCTTGTATAATATATATGTGTGTATATATATGTCCTGTGTTTATATGTGTATGTCTTTTTTTTTTGTATTTTTATTTTCTTTTTTTTATGTATATATATATATATACACACACACACTCATACATTATTTTTTTTCAGTCTTCTTTTCTTTTTCTTTTGCTTTTTCCAACCACCCACCCACCCTACCTCGGGCTCACCCAATGATAATACGTTTCGTTCGTTCGTCCCTTATTCTTGTTTTACTTTTTTTGTTTGTTTTATTTTATATTTCCTTTCTATCTATCCACGTTTCGTTATTAATTATAATTTTCGCTCGAAATCCTGACAATTTGTCTATCTCTCTCTTTCTCGCTCTCTCTCACACTTTCTCTCGTTTATTTTACCTTACTGTGATAATGATAATAATAATAAGTATAATAATAATTGTTATTATTATTATTATTATTAACGAAGACGAGAATAGATTGTCTTTTTTTTTTGTTCTATAAAAATAATAAAAGGAATTATATTTTGTGTCGTTATTTCTCTTGTAAAAAGATTTTGTTAACTTTGGAAAAAGAAAAAAAAAAGAAAAAATGAATTGTTCTCCGTGTAATCGCATTAAGAT
Organism: Polistes canadensis; assembly: GCF_001313835.1. Classification (NCBI taxonomy): domain Eukaryota; kingdom Metazoa; phylum Arthropoda; class Insecta; order Hymenoptera; family Vespidae; genus Polistes; species Polistes canadensis. The sequence goes on from NW_014569810.1 coordinate 62,673, forward strand.
GTGCAAATTTTCATCGAATTAATAATAATAATTTAATAATAATGATATTTGGTAGAAGAATTGTTTTTAATGAAAAATATCACAACGAATAGTATTAACAAAA
>NW_014569810.1:62844-64702 GCF_001313835.1 Polistes canadensis
ATAAAAAAAAAAACGATTAAATGTAAAACATTTTTGTTTTCAATCATTTAATACTCGTTCGTATATACCTATACACTTGCATACATACATACATCCATACATACATACGTACATACACACGTATGTATAAAAGAAAGAAAGAAAAGAATAAAAAAAAGAAAAGAAAATATTTCGCGTAAAACCTGATGATACGCCATTTCGTGCGATTAATTTCGCGAGAAAAAGTTTCGTCGTTTCCTACCAACAACTCTCCTCCTTCCTCACCCCCTCACTCACCCCCTAACCCCTTTCCACCCGTGAAAAAAAATATTGGACGTGCATATATTTCATAGAACACAACCTCCCTACAACCCCCCTGTTCCACTCTGTTTGTTGCATCACGAAAGCTTACATGGATTATACCAAGCGAGAAGAAAAAAAAATGTAATTCAACATTTTCAATGTTAAAAATCGCATTACGCACATTTATAGAAACAAAAAAAAAACAAAAAACAAGAAAAAGGTCCACAACAAATTACGTAAAGGGGTGGGGGTATAAGATAATTGTAAAGAAAAAAAAATAAGTGAAAAGTAAAAAGGAAATTCGACAAATATTACGCTGAAGTATTAAATATGATTATTATTATTATTTTATTTCATTTTGGAGGAAAAAAAAACAAGAAAGTAAAAAAAAACGAAAAGGCATGGAATAAGAGGGTGCAAGAATTAAGGGTGGTAGAATAAAGTGAGAACGGTGAATTAGGATTTCCATAGAAAAGCTCAGCTGCGAATGCGTGCATGTGCATGTGTATGTGCGTGCGTGCTTGTGTTTTTTTTTTCCCCAATGTAAAGGAAAAATAAAAAAATATATTTCCGTATGACGAGTTTCTCGAATAAATTTTCATTTGAAAAATTCCTTCTTTTTTTTTTTATTAGAAATAATTAAAAAACGAGTCATTATTTTCGAATATCAATCGTCTTTTATTATTCTTCGCGTTTCTCCAACCCCCACCCTTCCCCTGATAACCCATTCGTCGTTTATTTATTTTATTTTTGATTATTGTTTATTTATAAATAATTCTTTTTTCTAACGCGATTTTTTTAAACAAAATGATCGTGTAATACGTATGAATATATATATATATATATATTTTTTTTTCTTTTAAAAAGTCGCACACACACTTACACACTCACACACACGCATATTCACGCACATATATATACACACACATACGTATAGACGCATCAACGTAAATTTTTCTTTCTAGAAACAGAAAGCTTTCCTAGGCTGCTGAAAAAATAAAAACAAAAAAAAAAAACACATACAATTAAAATGCTCCCTATGCGTTAATACAAAACATTGAGCTTGCAGTATTTGGCACTTATAATATAATTCTATGTTATGCCATAATACTGCACAACGTATATATATATATATTTACATACACCGAACAATGATATACACATAGCTATATACATATACAATTGAATTACAAGAGTATTCGTATAATTTATTTTTATTGTATATTTGAAATAATTCACATATGTTTACTTTTATTGCAATTATTTTTTTCTATTAAGAAACTACAATTTTTATGATTGTTCTATTATTTTTTAATTGATATACAATTTCATTAGAAAGATATAGAAATTATAATATTGTAAAACATAAAAAGTATCTATTAATATAATTCATTTGATTTAAATTTTACTTTCTCTTTAATTTTTCTCAATAAAATACTTTATTCTATTTTGTATTAACAAAATGAGAAATAATTAACCGAAATTTTTTAATACATTTTATAATACTTTAGAAACAATTAAATTCTCGTAAAACATATAATATATTTCTCTTATAATTTATATAAAATTATTCTAT
>NW_014569810.1:67315-69380 GCF_001313835.1 Polistes canadensis
ATAAAAATTATATTAATTTATATTATTATTATTATTATTATTATATTAAGATTGATACAATGTTAAACAAAAATGATTAAAAATAATCGTACGATGTGAAGAATTAATCTAAAGTAATTTCAAACTTATATTATATATATATATAGAACAAAATTTCATCAAAGGTTTTACCTTTCATTTTTTTCTTCTTTTTCTTTACCGAGTGACAATAAAATGAGAAAAGGAAAGAGAGAGAGAAAAGAAGAAGATGAGGAGGGGTTAGGGGTGGCAGGGGGAGCATAAAAGAATCGAAAATAAAATGGTGAATCTAACGGACGAAATGAAATTCCGTTTGAAACGGGAAGTATATTCCATAGGTATTGCTGTATATCCCCTTTAAGAGGCCCTTAGGGTAAAGTATAGTGCTCTCATGGCTTTAACACCAGGAACGGCAAGTCGCTGACTCGTTGAGTGGTTCATGTCAACGTGACCGGGTCAGAGAACGGGCCGATATTTGTTGGGACACGTGACTCTAACGTTGGCTATGGCTGTTAGATGGGGTTTTTTTTTTTTTTTTGTTTTTTTATATTAATCCATATTTAGAATTATATTCTTCTTCTTTGTCAATTCATCGATTGAAAATTCTTAGCATTGGAATTTTTCTTTTGAAGTATGATTCAAATAAATTGCAAAGATGCACAATTTACTGCATTGCATTCTCTGACATTTTATGAACTTTTTCAGATTGATTTATAATTCGAAAAGGTATTTTACGCGTAGTCAAATGAATGTAATTTAATTTAATATAAAAATCATTAAAATTCGCTTGCTATAAGTATAAAAAATACTTGCTGAAACTTTTCAAAGAAATTGCAAAGATGCACAATTTACAGCATTGCATTCTCTGAAATTTCATGAACTTTTGCAGATTCTTTGCAAAGAAATGTGTCTAAATAATAATCAACAAGAGGATCAAATATATCTCAACATCAATAATTTTCACTGTACACGTATTCTTAATTCCCAAAAGTTTATAATACTAATTAATAATTAACAATATAATCTCCCCAAAAAATTCATTTGTATAAAATATACAATTATCTCTGAATAATTATCATCAAATATATCTCAACACTAATAACTTCACTCTAAACGTATTCTTAATGCTCAAAGGGTTTACAATACTAACTAACAATATATATATAATTTCTCAAAAATATTTATTTATAAAATATACAAAAATGACGTCAAAAAATATCCCCCTTTTTTAATCCAAGGATAAACATTGTCCAACCTTTAGACTGTAATCGTTATCCTATTTATAGTATCTCCTCTTATTAAAAAAATAAAAAAACAAAAAAATAGAAGAAGAAGAAGAAGAAGAAGAAGAAGAAGTAGTCCCTCTTCCTTTTCTTAAGCTCGTTTCCCTTGAAACAGGCTCGAGGCATTATCCTTTAACTCAATTCTCTTGAAAGCTTGAGGGTAAAGGATAGAAAGGTGGTCTAGTGAGGGGGGTTGAGAATTCAGGCTGAAGATGGTGATGGTGGTGGTGGTGGTTTTGGTGGTGTTGGTTGGCGACGAACAGGAAGGGGTAGGGAGGGTTCTAGTATGGTAGGTTTTAAGGGATGGTACAGGATATAAAAGGAGAGAAGTTCGTAACCGACAGGAGAGTTCATATTAACGAGTGCGCACGTAATCCGGAAGGATATCGATCGAGAAACTCTAAGCCAAATTTCCTTCAACTTCGAGAAACGTCCAGGTTGGCTTTGCCATTGTCAATATGTCTATATGTGTTTCTACCTAAGTATATTATACACGTGTATGTATATACGTGTAACATGTGTATATGTGTGTTGTTTTATAACGTATAGGGAGACAGGATATCCTGAAAAACCAATTGATATCATGAAAAAGAAAAATTTATGAAATAAAACGAATCAAATATTTCTTTTTTTTCTAATTATATATACATGTGTGTGTGTGTGTAGATTGATATGTATATTGATCGTTTTAAATAGTGTTGTGTGTTCTAAGAGTAGGAAACATGAGGGTAGAAAAAAGAAGAAGAAAAAGAAAAGGAAAAGGT
>NW_014569810.1:71188-76858 GCF_001313835.1 Polistes canadensis
AACAATTATATATATATATATATATATATATTATTTTACACTGCGTTCCGAATTGTTCCTTTTTTTTCTTTAAAAAAAAATAATAATAATAAAAAAAGGAAGAAAATTTATGGGGAATAAAATGGGGAGATGATAGTAAAGGATGATCATCACGCTTACGGTGTCGGTAAATTTAATAGAAAACCCCCGGTACGAAGAGCCCGAAATTCGAGGGATGTTCTCTCTCACTCTCTTTCGATGCTTACAAAAGCTTATGCGAGCTTTAAGCCTGGTACGAAGAGATACGCGTTGAAATAAGCGTATAGAATTCTCCTATATGTTAGTGTACTACATGCAACGAAATATCGATCCCTTTTCTCTCTCTCTTTCTCATTCTCCATGTCTCTATCTCTCTTTCTCTTTCTATCTTTATACCACCAATGAAATACATGCGTATAGAAGTATGTAAAGGATGCTGCCATAAGTGAAATAGTCGAGAAAGAAAATTTTTCGATGAAAATGTATTGTAAAACGTTGAACATGTGTTTTTTATATGGGGTTTCTTATATTAATTATTATGGTTTATATATGAACGAAGAGTATTTTTGTTTTTAATTAGAAATTTGTTATTCGAATGAAACGTTGATTATTTTCTTTGGAATTATATTTATACACAGGTTTGAAGAGTAACGTTTGAAATTTTGTTTAAATGTTTTTTTTAAATTCTATGGTGTTATACAGAATGTTGATTAATGTCATATAAAGAAAAATGTTTATCATTTGTTCATACTAAATGAATTCTAATAACTAATTTTTTATTTTGTTGAAAAAGCATTTTAAGTATCCCCATGCAATAATAATTTCTATGGGATTGTATCTAATATTGTTAATTATTTTAAATGAATATTTAATTTAGAAATTTTCAATAGCCTTTTTTTAACAGAATTCAAACTATAAGAATATTAAAAAAATAATAATCAATTGATTTGATCAGACATATTAGAATACCCCATTAAATGATCGAAAGTTTAATTCGAAAAAATAAAATGATCTCGTTTTTGATATTTGTAATAATGATTAATTAAATTCTTTTCTTTTTTTTTTAAAATTTCATTTCATTGTCAGATCATTAAGGAAACACAATAGGAAGGAAAATACGAAACGAAGGTTAATGGTGGATTATATATTTCACAAGTACTTGTATATAACTTGTATGTATACATGTATGTAATATGTAAGAGTATATAATATATTATACGTTAACAAAAGAGAAATGATTTGGAAGGTGAAGTCAATGGAAAGTTTACTGTGTTAACTGTGTCAAGTCGGTGGAAGATGTTTGTTCCGGTTGATCGATACTTCGATTTAACCTTCGGAATGTCCACTCGTGCGATAATACAGGGCCGTATTAAATGTTAAATTGATATATATCGAGTAAAAAATATAATTAGTAATCAGCAAAATAATTTTGATTTATTCGTGATTCGACTAAATATTAAATTTGTATCAATCAATGTTTTAATAAAATTGTTTAGTGTTGCTGGTGAATTTGAATATTTTAATGTTCACATATTTTCAGTGTATTATTATAAAAAATATAATTCAATATTAACATTGGTCATCAAATAAAGATTTATAATGAAAATATAAAATACAAATAATGATAATAATAATTGTCTAGCTGTTTGTGAACTATGAATGTATTTATTATTCGACATAATCACTTCGAAAGTTAATTAATACTTCGTTTCTAATTATTTAAATGTCTGTACTTGACAACACATTGATTATGAGTTTCAATAATTTACTGTATAATTATTATACTGACGATAATTACTTTCAATCTTAGATTCATCATATATAAAAATAAATGTTCATAGTAAAATTAAGTCAGTTATTATTATTATTATTACTTATATTCAACATTTTATAATTTAAACTAAAAAATTCTATGTGATCAATATTAACATAACATTATTTTTCATATTAAATATCATAAATTATATTAATAAAATTTGAACATTGAACAAGTAGTGTATATTCCATCATTGTATAAATCATTAATAAAATTCTATGTGACCAATATTAACAAAATTTGACTGTATAAAATTAATTGAAAATCAATTATGATCAGGAAAAAAAAAATAAAAGGTTTAATCCTAATAATAAAATATTATTTCAATTAATAAATCGCGTTTAATTATTTTTACTCAAGAATTATATATTACAATCTCACTTATAGGCATTACTAACAATTATATTTAAAAAATTTATGAATAATTCTTAACACTTAGCAAGATCAGAGGGACACCTAATCGAACCTAAATCCTTACTACGTATATAGAGTTCTGCTTTCATATTTGCAACTATAACTACTAAAACCACTGCTATATAATTCATCCAACGATTCTCTAAAGGTCATCTGTTAACAACAGTAACACCAACAACACCAACAATACCAATTCAGAGACAGACATAGTGTTGAACGAACAGAATTTCACGTTTTGTGGTTGGTGGAACAGAATTTAGTATTATAACCGATCAAACGTTCTCATATACGTATTACATACACATATGTGTATACATATACATACGTACTTTCAACATTATACTTCACAATACAATGATATTATCAATCGTATTTTTATATTATCTGATAATGATATTAAATTTAATTTTTTATGGAATGAGGTGGATAATGAGGGGTTGGGGAGGGGGGGGGGAAATATACAAAATCCATGAGAAGTTATATATTATAATTATTAAATAATTATTTTTTGTTCTTTCTTGTCTTTACTTTTCTTTTCTTTTGTTTTTTTTCTTTGTTTCTTTTTTCATATTATATTAGAAAAAATTTTATACCTTTCCCACTAAATGCGTCGAATAATTCTAATTTCCTATGTATTATTATCATACGTAGGACTATAACTATACGACTATAAAATAACGAACGGGATAAATAAATGAAAGAATATTCAACTATAAATTTATTTTGAATTTTGATATTTTTAATTTAATCTCGACAAAAAAGAAACAAATACGCGATACTTTTTCACGTTGCTATTGAAAGCTCACTTTTTTCTAGGCGAGGATCCAAATTATTATTATATTATTATTATTATTAAATATGATTATTATATTAATTGTTAATCGCGTTGATTTATTTTCTCTTATTGTATTTCATAATTATTTTGGTATCCTTCATTTTAAAATAACATTAATGTTATTGCTACGAAATATAAATTTAATATTAACAATTTTAACTAATTAAATGAATTAAATATAGAAAAAAGAAAAAGAAATTGTAATTCGATCCTCGCGTAGATAAAAAGGAATACTAATAAAACGTTTGCTGCGCAAATGAAGATAAAATATTTTTGTATATGAGAGATACACTATTAATAATATTTAAATAAATAGTGTAACTCTCTTATATGAATAAATCGATGATAAAATAAAAAGAAAAAAAAATATAAACTTAGAATCGTTCATCTCATTGCCATATATAATATAATTATAATTATTAATTATATAATCAAAAAATCACACACCGCAAGTCCAACAACCATGTATCATATATATGTATATATACATATATGTATATATATATGTATATGTTAACTATAATATATATCATATATTGAAATCATAAGTCACACGAGTTACGGCCAAAGAGCAGCAAATCCGTAATAATGATAAACAACGTGAAGAGAATGCATTCTCAACGAGATTCAACGAAAAGGAGCAGGAAACGCTGAAAATAAAACTACGAGGAAACGAATGAAATTAAATTTATAATAGGAAACAATCAGTCTGTATGGAAACACATAATATATATATTAAATATATATTATATGTATATTTGCGTGTGTAAACATATTTATATACATATATATATAATTATACAAGGTGTCATGTAATTGGTGTTACAAAAGAACATAGAAAATAATTTAACAATATGTTGAAAATGTGTGAATACAAATCTTGTTCATGGAATACTTTGTTTTTGTGAGAAAAATAAATTTGGAAAATTTGTTGAGTGACTTGATGAGTTATTAATTTTAGAAATTAAAAGTATTTTTGGATTAGCATAAGAATTTAATTGATATATGTAACAATGATTGCAAAAAAAAAATTATGAACAAAAAGTTCGAAGTTTAATATTTATTATTCTCCAAAATATGAAATTCAGTATGAACTAATTGTATTCTACATTTTTATACTTGCAATTATGTAGAATTATTTTCTGCACATTTGTAACACTAATTTAAAGGACACCTTGTATATATTATATATACTAGTATGTGTAAATATATGTTGAATGAATGAAATATTGAAATTGGATAATATCAAGATTCACATAATCGTTTGATATATGTCAGAAATATTAATTAGTTCTTTCACCTAATTTGGTAAGTGTTAACACAAACAACTATATAAATCTTAACATTCTCCAATTACAATCTTTCACTATAACATATATATACATACACATATACATATATATATATTGGGTGGTTAAGTATGAAATTTGTAAAAAAGAAAACAAAATTGACAAATATGATGCACAACAAATTTCATACTTATCAACCTACTATATATATTCGGTTGGCAACTAAATTACTGTCGTCTCTTTTTAATTTTTTAAATAATTCATCAATAATTTATATTCTCCCTTGTTAAAATTAAAAAAAAAAAACGTCAGAAATTTAATTGCCAACCCAATATACTAATATATATATATATGAGTCATTTATTTTGAAAGTAGCCTAAATCCACATTAATATTATATTATTAACATTAATAAAATCTACAAAACAATTGTAAAATGTATTAACCATAAAAAAAAACACTTCTAAATAAAAAATAACAAAATAATTTGGACTTAGGTAACTATCAAAAATAAATGATATCACACATGTGTATATAAAATATGTATTAACACGTGGAATAATTTTCGAGCGAAAAAAAAAAAACGAAAAGAAAAAAAAGAAAAAGTTTTAGGAAGGAATCTGCGATGATCGTGCTCCGATTTGAATATCGTGGCACCTTGAAACCGTCATAGGTCCAGGAGCCTAACTTCAAAACACAGGTCTGTACGTCGTACGGAAAGAACTCAACGTCGATGGAGCAGGAAGACTTATAAACAGCCGGCGGTTGCCATACGACCAATCCTGTATGGTAGACAGTGGCCTTGGTCATCAGTGTCACCTCGTAGTTCCCATCTGCACTGTAATCACCGAAGAAACGTGCCGAACGTGATCACGATCGGCTCTAATGCAACAAGAAAAAGAAGAAGAAGGAAGAAAGAACAAAGAAAAATAGAATTAAACTGAAAATAAAAGCAAGAAAAAAATTATATAATATTATATAAATAAATGTTATTATTATTATTGTTATTATTATCTTCTTCTTTTTCATTGGCTCGTAATAAAAAAAAAAAAAAATGATCATTAGTCCCCGTAACCGATCGTACGTCATATAATTCCGCTAACAAATTCTATAATCCGGGAACAATTTAATTACTAACGTGACTTATAACCTAAAAATTAAGTAAGTAAGTAAGTAAGTAAGTAAAATAAAATTCAATATATATTAAATATATTTAACGTGTGTCTTAAGAGAAATCGAATGAATTTTCCATCATTTTATATCGATAGATTCGATCTCTCTCATTTTATATATATCTAA
>NW_014569810.1:76958-87132 GCF_001313835.1 Polistes canadensis
AAAAAAAAAAAAATAAATAAATACAAATACAAATAATTGTGGGCCATTTGCTCGTGGGTTTTGAGGGGTGGTGGTGGAGTAGGGGGCTTGTCATTTATTGCATGTTTGTTTGTTAATAAAATATATATATATGTATATATATATATACATATATATATATATTATTATTATTATTTTGGCTTAACGGCTACCATGCGAGTGTTACCTTGAAGCCGTCATAGGTCCACGAACCGAACTTGAGGACGCAGGTCTGCTCGTCGAATGGGAAGTACTCCACGTCGATCTCGCAGGATGACTTATAAATGGCCGGGGGCTTCCACTCGACCAATCCTTGATGGTAGATTGTGGCCTTCGTGGCCAAGGTCACCTCGAAGTTGCCGTCCGCGCTGCGAGCGAGCACATTAGTGGTTCTGGGCGCTGCGGCGGTCGAGCTTACTTTGTACTTCCGATTCGATACCAAGCCGTCTTTTTTTTTGTTTTTTATTTTTTTTTTTAATTTTATTTTGTTTTGTTTTGTTTTTGTATTGTTTTGTTTTGTTTTAATTGTTTGTTCAATTATCGTATATTTTAATAATCATCCCACATATTCTTCTCTTTTCATTTCTTGTCATTATTGGTTTTCTTATTTTTTTTTCCTTTCTTTTTGTTTCGGAATATTTTTCTATCAATTTTGTTTTCTCTCCTTAATATTTTATTTTATTTTATTTTATTTTATTTCTTTTCATTGATTCCTTGTCTTTTTTTTATAATAATAATAATAATAATAATACTATACATTTATATGTATATTATGTATTATATTATATAATTATTATTATTATAATTGTTAGATTGAATTTTCGTTCTTTTCTTTTTCTTTTCTTTATCATATTCTCATATTCACATACACACACATACACATACATACATACATACACACAACACTCACGTGCATTACCAAGCCATTTTCGAAGTTATACTTCTTGTGGCGCGTTTGATAAATAATGAGGAGAGTGAATCTTTATGATGCACGTGCATAGTGCCACGAAATTAACAGAATGAAGTTTGTTGAGATTTACGATGCGCGCGCACAGTGATATGAGATTAACAGCATGAAGTTAGCCGCGTCAGGGTACAGTATATGCGAAAAATTATTTAGTTCTGTGACTGACCACTAGATAGCGAATGCCATTTGCAGTTTCTCACATATAAAATACTATATTTGGTTATAAATTATTTGTGTGTATGTATATGTCATCGTAGTAGACCGAAATTGGAGAATTTTAGGATTCACATGTGTACTTATTACCAATAAATATTGGATTAATTGTATGGATAAATAATGTATAATAGATAAATAATATTTGGGTAATAAAAATGGATTAAGACTTAAATTTGTCTGCTGTTTGCTTAATTCACACTCATAATTTTTGAAACTTTTTATATTACCATTGAATACTGAATGTTTATTATATAATTTTTTCAATTTAATTACTCGTTATTTTGTTTTGTTACGCCAAAGAAGTATAACTTTTCACGTGCGTACATAAGTACACACACAGCCATTATTTTAATTGATTTTAATTTTGAAAAATAAATTATCGTTAAGTTGAAGATCTTTGAATAAAATATAACACGAGGATTTTTACATTTATTATAATCCTTCAATACTTTCTTTTATTATTTGTTTATATATTTGTATTTTCTTTTTATATTCAATTATTATTTTATTATCTCACTTTTTTTTATTTACTTTTCTTTTATTTGCTTCTTTTTTTGAATATTTTTTCTTTTATCAATTTCTCTCCTCAATATTTTATTATATTTTACTTTTTCTCAATGATCCCTTGTTTCTTTTTATAATAATAATAATAATAATAATTTTATTATTATACAATTATAAATATTATTATATAATGTATTATTATTATTATTACATTGTGAATTTTCATTCTTTTCTTTTTCTCCACCCCTTCCTTACTTTCTTTTTTTCTTTCTTTCTTTCTTGCACACATACACACACATGCACAAAAATACTTCCTCTCTCTTTCTCATCACATCGTGCCTTTTCACAAACGCATACACATACACATACACACGTATAACTCTGTGCGTGTTATGTTTTCTCTCTTCAGAGTTTTCTCATTGAGTTTTCTTAAACAACAGAGAGCACACGCCACCCTTAAATTTTGTTCGATGTTATTATGCGCGCGTTTTTGTTTCTTTTCCTTTTCTTTTTTTTTTTTTAGGAAGTCTTGTTTTCTTTTCCTTTTTCTTTTTTTTTTTAATACAATAGATAAGAATTTTTTGTTGTTGTTCTATCTCTTTCTCTCTCATTCTCTCATTCTCTCATTCTCTCTCATTCTCTCCCTTTCTCATATTCTCATATTTTTATTTACTTGGCGAGAAGAAAATCTTTTCTTTTGTTTTTTTTTTTTGTTTTTTTACAAATTTTCGACGTTTGTTGAAAAAAGGACGAGCGATTAGAGTCGAGATTGATATATTTCAAATCAATTTAATATCATTATTATTATTATTATATTAACATTATTATTTAAACAATAAAAGGCTCTTGTTTCGATCGAGAAAAAATCTTACTTTTTTTCTTTTTTGTTCTTTTTAATATTAATATTTCAACCCTCCCMCTCCTCCCCCCCCCTCCCCCAACCCCAATGTTCTTTTCCTTTTCCTATTCATTATCATCAATTAAATTATTATATTATATTATATTATTAAGAAGTTTTTAAGTAATATCATATTATATCCACTTTTGTGTGTAGAGAGATTAAAGTTTTGCTCGTAGATTAAATTTCTTCATTCGAAAGTTTGAATTCTAAGTAAGCTAAACGTTAAGAAAATTCAACTGGAAGTTTACTCTCTTTAGTCTTAGGTAGAGAATAGCGTATTATTACAGGTATAGAGTTCTTCAAATATTTACCAACGACGTTTATAAACCGCCCGAATATTCATTTACTTAAACACGTATTTAGTCTCAGAGGATAATTATACGAGATTATGCGTTTTCTATCTGAAAATGTATTCCTGTTATTTAAATTCTATCAATCTAATTCGTGAATAATAATATTATTAATCATGTAGTATATAAATTGCATTAAAATTATTAAATCAATTTCTCATATTTTATTTTCAATCTGACAAAACTTTAAACCAGAAAAAAAACCCTCAAAAATATTCACAATATATAATAATATTAATAATTATTATTTATATATATCCTAATAATATAAAGATCAACGTAGTATTCAGTTTCTGTTAAGAATTTATTTATAACTTAACCCTTATCTATCCCCCACCCTCTCACCCTATACTATAAACAAACCTCACTGAAACATATTTTAAAAATTAATTGACATTGCATATACATTATTTAATTTTCACTATTTGTTTTTAACGTAAACGAGCATAACAACACTTCCTTCCACTTTCCCCCATAAACACACCTAACTGATGCACATTTTATAGATCAACCAAAACCCATTAGGACATTTGATAATATATATTACACATTTGTAAATTGATCTGACAATGTATGAAAAAAATATGCACAAAGTATACATTAGCCAATCTTTGTACATTGACTGTACATTTCTATATATATATATATATATATATATACACTTATACATATATATGCAAATGTAAATAGAAAGATAGGAAGAAGGATGATACTCATGAAATAATCAACTACTTCCTAGCATCGAGAGAAATGAAATGAAAAATTGCTCTCGCAGTCTTCCTTGCTTACTCTTTCTCATTCTATCTTTTTCTATCTTTTATTTTTCCTCTTTTTTTTTTTTTTTCTTTTTGTTTTTCAATCCCATCTAGTTCTCTCGAAGCAACGAAACGGTCTTCTATTATAGTCCTCGAAAGCCTGGTCAATCGATATATTTCACTGGGGAATCGAAACAGTGGCATTATCGTCGTTCACGTCTTCTATCACGGGGTTGTTACTACCCCTTTCTATTTTCCTTTTTTTTCTTCTCTTTAGATGAAACAATGCATCTTCGACAAGGAAAGTTAAAAAAAAAGAAACAATGTGTTATATCGGTAAATAGATAAATAGAGATGTTGTCAGAAACGTTTGACGAATTATTTTACTTTATTCGAAATTAATGGAGGAGATTAATATACTTCATTTTCTTTTTTGATTTGTTAATTATTAAATATTTGGGATTTGGTATTAATGTATTTTGAAATAAATGTGTGGTTGTTTATAATTTAATAGTTAAGATTTAATTAAAGTATGTGGTTTATGGTATATTTATTAGTGATTGTATATTATTTAAAAATATTTTTCTGCTGTTCTTATACATTTACTTCATCGTTCTTGTTAGAAATGTTAAGTATTCTTGGATATAATATGTATTGCATATTTATTATATAACATATTATATTGTACTTAACACAGTACTTATATATTTTTATGGTATATAACTTGCATATTTTTAAAAAATATTTTTCTGTTGTTCAATTACTTTTATATCTACCTCATCATTCTTGATTTACTTTTATGTCAGAAATGTATGTTAAGTATTCTTGTGTGCAATATACAATATATTACATATTTATTATATAACATATTATATTGTACCTAGCACAGTACTTATATATTTTTATGGTATATAACTTGCATATTTTTAAAAAATATTTTTCTGTTCTTCAATTACTTTTACATCTACCTCATCGTTCTTATTTTACTTCTATGTCAGAGATGTATGTTAAGTTTTCTTAGGTATAATATATTATATTATAGCCAACACAGTACTTACATATTTTTGTATTATATAACTTGAATATTTTAAAAAAATATTTTTCTGTTGATGAATTACTTTTACATCTACTTCATCGTTCTTGTTTAACTTCTATGTCAGAAATGTATGTTAAGTATTCTTGAATATAATATATATTACATATTTATCATATACAATACATATTATATTATATCTAATAGAATACTTACATATTTTTGTGTTATATAACCCCTTTATATTTAAAAAAAATATTTTTCTGTTCTTCAATTACTTTTACATCTACCTCATCGTTCTTGTTTTACTTCTATGTCAAAGATGTATGTTAAGTATTCTTGGATATAATATATATTACATATTTATCATATACAATACATATTATATTATATCTAATACAATACTTACATTTCTGACTATAATATATATATGTACATTTTCTATTTTGATTATAATATATATTATGTTACATACAAAATGTATGCAAAATGTGTGTATATTATATTATGACATATGCAGTCTCAAAATGTTGCACCTCTCCATCAAAGTTTACAAAGTTTACGTTTAGGATTGATTTCATTATCCCTGAACTCTTCATACAATTATAATAATTAATTCAAAAATTTGTACTAACATAAGATTTAAATTAAATAATAAGTATATATTTGAATAAAAATATATATAATTTTGATAATGAATCCCTTAAATAATTACAATTGATTGATTTATTTGACAAAATACTTAAAACAAATGAACCAAAACAATACTTTATTTCTTTTCAACATAAAGAATATAGAATCTAAAATGATAAAGAGTTTAGACAAAACAACAACAACAAAAATTGGAGATACACATTTAGGTAGTTTCCTTAGTAGCTATCTCCTTTAAAGCTTAGACCATCGGAGATTAAAAAAGAAGGAAACTATTGGCAAGGAGTGGCAGAGGATTCTCCTAGATCTCGCAAGTCGTTTTCATCAGCAGTCTGAACTTCAATTCCACTTAACCACCGAGACCCACCCTTTTTACTTTTTCTCTTTCTATATTACTCCCTATCTCTATCTCTATCTCTCTTTCTATTTTTTTTCATTTATTTCTTCTTTCTTCCCCCCTCTTTACCATCCTTCCTTTATTTTCTTTCATTCGCTTTTTACATTATTTCAATCTTTTTCTTACTTCCCAAATATATTTCTTAAAATATAGAAACAACACTGTTGAGAAATATTTCACTTTGCATGTACTATTCTTAAATTAACATTAATCATTTGTTTAAACTAATAACACAAATACGTATTATTTAATTGAAAAATAAAAAAACTGTTTTTAATTAAAAAACAAACTCATACCTCGAATTATAATTATTATTTAATTGAATCTCAATCAATCTCTCTAATTAACACTATAGAAATATAATATTATTCTATATCATTCGTAGATATGTTAATTATTTTACATTTACGTTAAACTATTCGTTGAAATTAATGTTAAATAATCTCAACGTAAAATAGGGGAATAACAAGGTGTGACCAATCATCGTTAAATCCAATTGATATGGTTTCGATAGGAAGATTATAACAATTTTCGTACACTGGTAGTACGAAAATGGTAGTCAGCCAGGGATTATTTCAAAAGCTGATTATTTTGATCGATCCAATACTATATGGTACACATACACATACACATACACACACATAAATATATCTACCATTCGTATACTCATACAGACATCTATATATTCGAGATAATCATAATTTATACGGTGTCTTTATATAACAGGGTTATAAGACAAATTCGATAAAATCTAGTTTACTTTAATAAAATAATGTTAAAATCTCTTATCATACATTATGAAAATTTACTCGCTGTTTAAATGACTTAACTTAAACAAAAAATAATAATAATAATAATATATTTATGTATACCACACACAGAGGAAAGGAAAAAAATTTATGAGCAAAAGTTCTCGAGTAAATTGACGAAGTTTTCTAATAATGATATCCTACTAACGAACTAACTTTATCTCGAGACGCATCATTTTCCTGTCAGATAATGATCGAATGGTTTGAATTTATCAAAAAATATGAAAGATAATAAATCTAATTCTCACTAAGTAAAATTGTATTATTTATAGATTAATCGATTTTAAATCGTTTTTTTTTTGTAAATTTCGTATAATAAAATAAAATACGATACTAATTAAAACCCTTTTAGTGATGAATATTTTTAACTGAAATATGTTTTCCAAATATAGAATAATTTATTATTAAATAAGATATTAATATCTTATCTCTGATTAATATTATTTTAATCAGATTTAATAATAAATTATATTTAATAATAACAATTTTTCTCTTTCTTAAAATATAATTTTCATTTGACAAAATTCTAAACAATTAATTAATACGTAAACCAACATATTAAATTATTTTACATTAATATTTTTTGCAAATAACACGTGCAACTTTTATCAAACGCATATATGCGTCCACACCAGTCAAATGGTTTATCTTATTGTCAAAAAAAATTAAACGTATACAAATTTTGTGACGAAAATTTATGAAATAGGACAAATGTATCGCAAAACGAAATAAAATAAAATAAAATGAAATGAAGGAAAGAAAAAATGGATGAAAATCTTCAATTTGGATTTAGACCCAGATAAGAAAAAGATCGAGGAGGAGGGGGAAGGTTTAGTTTATATATATATATATGGTGGAGTGAAGAAGGGGGAATAATCCAAGAAAAAGGAAGAAATTTGATACATCGTAAATCGAGAGAGAATCGAAAAATTTTGAAAGCTTTTTCCTTCGATAAAGAAGAGGACTCAATTTATAAAAGCTCCATGTTTGTAGGAAACAATGTCTTACGATAGATACGAGGATTGGCTGTTTCACGCTTCTTCCCCCTCCTCCACTTCTTTCACACCCAACACACAATCGGCCATTTAAAAAGAATCCTAACCTTAAAACTTATACGATAAAATTGTAAATTATGAAAATTAATTGATTATTTTCAACGATTATAACTCATCTATATATTTTATATATTATTAATATAATAATATAAATTTGATTACATAATAAAAATGTATAAACAATGTTTAGAATTTTTCTGGATTAACAATATAAGTTTCAATTCGGATTGACCCTGTTTATTTTCAGTCATATGGTTTGTTTTAAACCGAAACAAGGATTAATTTGTTAGAATAAACATTTTGTTCATTAAAAAATTAACCGATGATCCTATAAATTAATATTAAATACAACTCAATTAAATTAAGTTCTACTTCTTTTCATGTCCAAGTTCCATATGAAACTTTATCATTAAAAATTAAATAATAATTTAAATGTAGAAATCAAACCAAAGTTAGGTGTGTGTAAAAATAGTATAATATTGGATAAAAAATAGAAAATATATTTTGTTTCAATTAAGAAAGGAAGAGAAATAGAAACAGATAGAGAGTAAATGTTGAAATTTGATGAATTGATTGATAACACGAACTTATGCTAATCAGACGAGACCAGTATATACTATTCGAGCGTGATTGGATAAGAAGAGAATTACGTGATCTAATTTGAAATTCGATTCGTACTATAGACAATACGTGATTTCGATGAAACTACATTACTAATTTACTATTAGATTAAGTATCATAAGTCAAATGTTAATTATATCCAATCCATTATCAAATTTCATTGGAAAACGTATAATTTTCGCGTTAGTTATTTAATTTTAAATAACATTAATTAATATATCTCAAACTATATATATATATACGTTAAAGGTATTATAAATCATAAAGTAAATTATATCCAATCCATTATCTAATTTCAATTCGAAAACTAATGATTATAGTTCGTAATAGAATTTTTAATTAATATTAAACTAAGTTAAAAGAATATTATATTAAATCTAAATGAAAATTATATTCGATTCGTTATAGAATTTCATTCGAAAATTAATAATTATCGTTCGTAATTTGTGATCGATATAGAAGTAAAAATAATTAAAAAAAAGAAATCGACTAGGACAAACAGACAGACAGACAGACAGACAAACAGACAGACAGATAAGGAAGAAAGGGGGTTGTACTGTAAGGAATTCGATAATTAAAAAATTCTCAAAAAGGTTAACCAGGGGAAAGGGGTAATGGGGGTTTCCAGTAATTAAAGACATTTTTTTGTCCATTGATCTGGAAGAAAAAAAAAAGAAAAAATGGAAGAAAACGGGAAAATGGGAAAATGTGAAAAGTAAAAGGGTAAGAATGCGAAAGAAAATGCTAGAAGAAATTCTATTACATTTCTACTTTGTCTATTTCTATCCCTTTCTCACTCACATTAATTTTTTCCTTATATTTTGTTGTTGTTGTTCCTCGATTTACTATTAAACGTCATTTAAAATGAATAATAATAATATACAGAGAATTAAATGGAGTTCGCATGAATTCTTTTTATTCGTTCACCTATTTGTCTCTTTCTATTTATTTCCCAAGATCTTTTTTTTTTTTTTCAAAGTATTACGCGTCTCATTATTTAAAAGTTTAAACTACTTTATTCTTTTTTACTTTTTAAAAGAAAAAAATAAATAAGAAAAGAAAAAAAGCAATTAAATCGGCCTGTCATCCACGGCCGTTGCCATTTGATAAATGAACTCTTCGTGTGCCTCAACAAACCTCCGACTTTTCTTTTTTTTTTCCCATTTCTTTATTCGAAAAAAGAAGCTTCTTCATTTTCTTCTAATTCTTATTCTACTCATTCTTCTTCTTCTTCTTCTTATCCTTCTTCTTCTTCTTTTATTAGTGCATTTGTTTTTTTTTTTTCTTTTTTTTTTTTCCTTTCTTTACCCAGTTTACGTTATTACGTTAGCATGGTATAAAAAGAAAAACGATTTGTACAAGTTACTTTGAGATTATTTTCTTTTCTCTTGGTGTTTTTCATTTTTTTTGTTCTTTGTCTGTCTGTCCGTCTATCTGTCTGTCTGTATGTCTATCTGTCTTTATGTCTATTTGTACGTCTGACTAGTTTGCCTTGTTATATAATGTATTATAAATTCTCGTTTGTAAACCTCATTAGGATCGTTCACGTAGTAGTTTGAGTGTTCTTCATTAAAGTTAACCACTCTCTCTCTCTCTCTCTCTCTCTCTCTCTCTCTTACTCGTTTTCTCTTACTCATTCTCTCTCTTTCTCTCTCACACATATACTAGGAGGATAATAAAGCTAGAGTAGAACTTTGTCCGAAACGATTCTACTAAGTTCAGTTATTTTTCACTTTCCCCTAGGAGATAAACGAGACAGCAAATTCCAACTTATACGAGATATATATCGGAAAATAAAACATTTGGAAAAAAGGTGCATCTAACCCGTTACGGTTATGTACTTTTTTATATATATATATATATGTGTGTGTGTGTGTATATTTCATCCACGTTGAAC